>NC_133326.1:81205244-81505244 GCF_042186555.1 Aquarana catesbeiana | reverse complement strand
TTTAACTGCCGTAACCATAAGTGGCCTTACAGACGTGTCTCTCTTATACATTGGGCCAAACAGGGCCCCCTGACCTACACTGTCCACTGCCACTCTGTTTTATATCCTTTGGAATGGCCGAAGCATTTGGTTTAACTTTGCAACGTTCATGTTAAGTTTGTACCCCTGAAGGCTGCCGGGAGCCTGCACCTGCTTTTTTATTAATCCGGTCTCCAGCAAGAGACTAGATGTAAGATCTAACTGCTGGACTGCGGATGCCGTTTTGCACACGTTTCCCCTTTACAGGCGTTATTGCCTTGGTTCGAAATTGGGATCCTGAGCTTCCCCAAAGTTGGGGCTGGGGTTGGCGGGGAGGGGGGTGGGGGGGGTTGGTTGGGTTTATTTTGTTATGTTTGGTTCCTATGTTGTTTTTTCACAAGCGATGTAAACATATATGTCACTAGATGTTTGAGATGCCACGTTCTGATCTGTGTGGTGATCCGAGCCTTGCATCTTATTTTGGGTGGAGGCCCATGGCTTGAAAATGTACTAACACATGATTATGGCTGACTGTACTATTGTCTCATGGAACACTAGGGGCTTGAACTCTTCTGTAAACGGTCCTTAGTATTTCAATTTCTCAAACCCTACCGTCCCCAAATATGTATATTACAAGAAACTCATTTGACAGGCAGTAAGCTCCTGGGTGGGGCATTAATATCACTCCACTTACACCAATTACTCTAGAGGGGTCAGAATTTTAGTTCATAAGTCTCTACCACTCAAGCTACTAGCGCTGGAACTAGACCCGGAGGGTCGTTTTGTTATCCTTCATGCTATGGTAGATAGATTAGAGCTGGTGATAGTGGGGATGTACCTGCCTCCCCCCCGGCCTCCACGAGATTACTTAATCAGCTTGTCTCTAAAATTGCCACTTATGCTACAGACAATGTGGTGATGCTGGGAGATTTTAACCTGGCCCCGGACCCTGGGGTGGACAGACTCTCACCCGGAGCGGGCTCATCTTCAGAGCTGCTCTCCTGGGCAGAAGTCTCTAACCTGACTGATGTGTGGAGATGGCGCAATCCCTCTCGAAGGGCCTACACGTCACTCGGCTTCTTACAAGACCCTATCACACATAGATCTTGCCTACGCAGGGGGGTCTGTTTTACCCAGGGTTAGGGATATCACCATTCTCCCCCGTGGCATATCCGATCACGCTCCACTTGCTTTGAAGCTATGCATGTCCTATTCCCTGGGCGAGAATCTCTGGAGATTGTCTAGATTTGATTGTCTAGATTTTGGTTGGATGATTCCAGGATATCGGAACCATATAGGTCTGAGGCGATGCAGTATTGGTGGGATTTGGACCAATCGGTATCTCTGACCACATCTTAAGACGCATTTAAAACCTTCACTAGAGACAACCTACAGTCACATATCCATAGGATCCATAAGAATCTGAGAGAGGAGACCCGAAGGGCTAAGGAGAAGGTGGCGGTGATTGAGGAGGAGTACTCGGAGTCCTGGACTCCGAGAGCGTGCTCTGACTTTCAGGCAGCTTTGCGGGATGTTCTCCTACTGCGAAGGTCAGCTACTAAGACTAAATTTCTGCATCAGTCCCAAAGAATTTGAGCACGGTGAAAAAACTGGCAGTATGCTGGCGGGCGAGGGAAAACTCCTCCCCGGTGACTATTTCGACTAGTCATGACCTGGACAGGACGTTCCTAACAGACCCCTCTTCCATTAATGACAGATTTGCGTCATTCTACCGGGAGCTCTATGCTTCTCGAATGACTTGCCAAACTGACGACATATCTCGACGGGGTGGAGCTCCCTTGCCTGACATCCACATTTAGAGAAGCTTTAGACGGTCCTATCCTACTAGAGGAATTGCAGAGGGCTGTGGCCTTCTTGCGAAATGGCAAAACGACAGGCCCGGATGGGATACCTGCTGAATTCTTTAAAACGTATGTAGAGGAAATATCACCATTGTTTAGAACAGTGCTGCGACACGCCATCGAGGGGAATTTTTGCCCCCAACAATGGCTGAGGCAGTTATAGTAGTCATCCTTAAACCGGGCAAGCCTCCTGAACAGTGCTCTTCATATCGCCCTATCTCTCTCCTTAATGTGGATGCCAAACTGTTGGCCAAGGTGTTAGCTGGGCGATTGAACACCGTAATTATGGCACTGGTGCACGCAGACCAGTCTGGATTTATGCCGGGCAGAGGGACTGACATTAACATCCGACGTCTCCTCACGCATTTGTCTAGGGCGAGCAGGGACAGCCCAGAGGTAGTTTCCTCTCTAGACGCTGAAAAGGCTTTTGATTCGGTTGAGTGGCGCTACCTCTGGGCGGTTCTCCGCAAATTCGGATTTGGCCCTCGTTTCATTAGCTGGGTCCAGATGCTATATCACAATCCTACGGCCCGTATACGTACGAATAACTCACTGTCCATGCCGTTTCCCCTGTCCAGAGACACTAGACAGGGCTGTCCACTATCCCCTGGATTATTCGCGTTAGCCATGGAACCCATGGCAGCTCGTATAAGGTCCGCCTCCTCAGTGCAGGGAATTCAAGTGGGTGTGATCACTGACAAAATATCATTATACGCCGATGATACCCTCCTTTTCCTTAAAGACATTTCCTCCCTCCCACCAACGCTACAAATAATAGATGAATTCGGATCATTCTCGGGAATTAGAGTTAACTGGGGGAAATATCTCCTTTTCTCACTGAATGCGTCGGGTCACCATTCACCAACAGGCACCCCCCTAAACTGGACATCTGAATTCAAATATCTAGGAGTAAGGATTGGGACTCCATTATCCTCATATTATGAGCTGAACCTTCAACCACTTCTAAAAAATTTTTCACAAAAGTGTATAGCCTGGAGGACCCTTCCCCTATCACCAGTTGGTAGGGTAAATTTCATTAAAATGGTTTATCTCCCCAAATTCCTATACTTTTTTCATAATGTCCCCTTAATTCCTCTGGCCTCATTTTTTGCAAAATTAAAAAGTATAATTTCTTCCTTTGTTTGAAATGGTAGATCCCTGCGACTACCCTTCAGCTGCCCGTCACCCAAGGTGGTCTGCCCCTACCAGATTTTCAGATCTACTTCTGGGTGGCTGTCCTGGTGATGGTCAGATGGTGGTTTTCCCAACTGCAGGACAACCCAGCGGTAACATTGGAGGCAGCCATAATGGGTTCATACTCCTCTCTCAGTAACGAGGTGTTCAGGGGGCGAGATCTCACCCTGGCATTACGGATCTGATGCGTACCACTATTAATATTTGGAATAAAGCCAGGGCCCGCTTTGCCTCCCCCGAGACGTTTTCTCCCCATAATCCTCTTTGGGGTAATCATAATCTACCGCACATGAATGCCGCACCAGACCAGGTAGATGGAGACTGGACATCCCAGATTTGTCAGAGGAGGAGTGGGAGTCATGTGTGTCATCCTTTGTCACTAATATGATTTCAGCCAGAGACCGTTTTATGCAGGTCAAGTTCTTTCACAGAGCCTACTACACTCCAAAGCGGTTAACTATTATGAATCCTAATGTCCCGGTGGCCTGTCCTAGATGTGGTCAGAGTTCCGCCACCTTCTTTCATATGATATGGTCCTGTCCCCGCCTCGGAGACTATTGGTTGAAGATAGCTGACACCCTTAGTCGGGTTACCTCTCTAGAGCTGGGAATAGACCCCAAAATGATGCTGCTCAACGTTTTTGACTCTAGGGTAAGAGGCAAATATACTAGACTATTTTTGAACTATGCCACATTTCATGCTCCTAGAGAGATATTCCTCCACTGGAAGGACAATGCCCCACCCAGGGTAACCTCATGGCGCCTTAAATTGAACTCAGTGCTACCATTATATAAACTTACATATGCCAATCGAAACTGTCCTGCCAAATTTGACAAGATATGGTTGGGATGGATAGATGCGTGGCGCACAGAGATGGACGATGGTCACCGAGATTTTGATATTGGACCTGCCCCGCAATAGTTTACCACTATTTTTTACCTTCTGAATGTTTAATCATTGTTTGAGTTCTGTGAACCTTATAGGATAGATGAGATCCTCCCTCGGGCCCTCCCCCCTCCCCCTTTTACTTCCTTCAAAATCTCCTCAAATAACACTGCCGGAAATTGCTACCTCAGATCTCATCTCCTAATGTGATATAATTCAATAAGTCTGTACATCTTTCTCCTGTTTTAAGACTTTGCCCATTCTTTCTGTGACAATCTATGTACCAGTAATTCTGTGAACAACTGTGTATTTGCATCACTTGTATTGTAAAAATCGAATAAACATTTCTTTTCTTGTTAAAAAAAAAAAAAAAGAAGCTTAGGGTAAAGGTGGTGAACTGGCCAAGCATGTCTCCAGACCTAAACCCTATTGAGCATCTGTGGGGCATCCTCAAATGGAAGGTGGAGGAGCGCAAGGTCTCTAACATCCACCAGCTCCGTGATGTCGTCATGGAGGAGTGGAAGAGGACTCCAGTGGCAACCTGTAAAGCTCTGGTGAACTCCATGCCCAAGAGGGCCCAATTTGGACATTTTCACATCAGGGTGTACTTACTTTTGTTGCTAGCAGTTTAGACTTTAATGGCTGTGTGTTGAGTTATTTTGAGGGGACAGCAAATTTACACTGTTATACAAGCCGTAAACAAGTGTTGTCACATGAAAAGATATAATAAACTATTTACAAAAATGTGAGGGGTGTACTGACTTTTGTGAGATACTGTATATTGTTAAAAGAGAAGACTCATTATACATGTGTATTTATTGACAGGTGCAATAAATAATTTGGTGACATTATTATATGAAATTACCATCACCCTTATGAAATTTCAGATTGCCATGCAATCCTATGTTATAAATTAATATTTCATGGTGAAAGGAAGAGGTTTTAAAGAACTCAGAATTTAAGAAGAGGTCACACAGATACAGATAAACCTCTGAAATGAAAAATGAACAAAGAATATCCCTCTGTAGGGTGCTTGCCAGATACAATGTAATTCCTGTGCTATCTGCATTAGCCACTTCTGACAGTCTTTGCCGACACCAAGTAATTCCGGGAGGAAGCCCCCCCCCCAAGCACTCAGGTCTCAGATTACACTCAGCTTCCTGCTCTATGCTGTGCAGTGTGTGACCTCAGATCCTGCACCTGCCTTCTAAAACAAAAACAAAATGCTGTGTACATTTTGGACATTTGAACCTATGTAGAGGAGAGAGCTGCAGATAAACAGATACAACTTATGTAGGAGGATTTGTTTCATCTCTGTGTATCACCTGAGGCTAGTCACTTCAGTGACAGTAAGAGTTTACAACCACTTTAAGTTAAAGAACTTACTTAGCACAGTTATGCCCCGTACACACGGTCGGACTTTGTTCGGACATTCCGACAACAAAATCCTAGGATTTTTTCCGACGGATGTTGGCTCAAACTTGTCTTGCATACACACAGTCACACAAAGTTGTCGGAAAATCTGATCGTTTTAAACGCGGTGACGTAAAACATGTACGTCGGGACTATAAACGGGGCAGTGGCCAATAGCTTTCATCTCTTTATTTATTCTGAGCATGCGTGGCACTTTGTCCGTCGGATTTGTGTACACACGATCGGAATTTCCGACAACGGATTTTGTTGTCGGAAAATTTTATCTCCTGCTCTCCAACTTTGTGTGTCGGAAAATCCGATGGAAAATGTCCAATGGAGCCCACACACGGTCGGAATTTCCGACAACACGCTCCGATCGGACATTTTCCATCGGAAAATCCGACCGTGTGTACGGGGCATAAGACTGATATTATAAATGGGAAGATGCACAAGATATTTTACGAAGATCTTGAAAACATTAGACATAATAAAGATTTAACAGATGCTGTCAACAGGTCAAGGGCTGAAACACTCTTACTTAGTTTAGATGCAGAGAAAGCGTTTGATCACTTTTACGATTTCTACCTTACAGTATGTAGGTGTTAAAGACCCTTTCTTAAAGCCATTCAAATGCTTTACTCAATTCTGATGGCAGTTATCAGACTACTTCATTCCACTTCACGAAAGAAAAAACAAACACTGTTCTCCCATTGTATCATCTTACCTACATGAGCAAAGGCTGTCCTGCCAAATGTGATAAGGTGTGGTTGAGTTTATTCTCTATTTCACCATTAACTGCTCCTTTTTTTTTTACTATAGCCCCCCCCCCCCCCTTAGATACTAAAAAAATATTTCCACGAAAGCAGAATATACAGCAAGCACACAAGACCAAGGAGAGTGTTTATGCAACGAAAAGGATATCTATAAACTCTATCTCTTATTAAAAACATAAATTGTAAGTGTAGCTCTCAAGGAAGGCACAAATGTACCAACGATGGAAATGGACATGCAATGTCAGATGGTTAGCACGCCATAAGTAAAAGTGCCATCATGAACCATAGAGATATATATATAAAAGGTGAGCGTGGGGTAGCCCAAAACGAAACAGCAGCAACTGATCCAACTATGGAAATGATGCAGCTGTGAAAGCCATAGGGGGTGCTCCATTCAAATCCAACTAAAAAATAAAAACAAGGCACAAAACCTCCACTATCTCCTCTAGTATAGCATGTACCATGCAAAAATGTGTAAATTAAAGCTTAAAAATGCACCGACAAAGGTGACACTGTATTAGCAGGTGGGCATAGGACAAATGGAAACAGAAGACAGAACCCCAGCCTTGGCTACCAGCATGAGTATAGGACCAGACCTAGACACCTTTGATCATTGGAGTCACTAATCAAAAGGACCGTTGTTGCCGATACCTGGAACCAAGAAGTCGAGCCACAAGACGAGAACCTCCTCCTCATCAATGATGGGAAGCGCAGTTGGAACACGTTTTGAGGCTTACACGCTTCTTTATCACCCTGACTACATTTGCTTCCCACAACTAATGTATACACAATCTGATCTTCCATGCGGCGAGAGAAAGGCAGGCCCATAGTGGCTACAGGCAGTGCCCCAGACTCAGTTAAACAAAAAGTGTATAAATTAAAAACTGACAGTAGGAAGACTGTAAGAGTCACATTGGGAAACGCTGATCATGTAGATCCACTCTACACCAAAGTCTATGTATATCGATAACAACATTAAAAATTAAAATATAATATATATAAATATATATGTATGTAAGAATGACAATAAAAATGAAGTAAATACTGGTTCGGGGATTTAGTATACTCAAATCCTTATAGATGGAATTTCATAAATACATCAATTCTAGCCAATCTAAATATATATATATACACAATGGTAATATATATATATATATATATATATATATATATATATATATATATATATATATATATATATATATATATATATACACACACACACACACACACACACAAGTGTACATATAAATTATATTAAAATCAATATTTGGATATTTGAAGTACAAACAATTTAATAACCAATAAATATATATGGAAAAGTAAGAAAAAGAATAGTGAATAATAAGATAAAAATAAAGAGAATAAAAAGTGAAGAGTAATTCATGGATAATAAAGTACTAAAAAATACTAAAAAAAAGGCTCAGGTCCTTCCTCCAAATAATTTTCAGTAAAAAAATAAATTAATGGATGATAAATACACATTTTATGTTAGAGAATCATTTTTTACATTTTCGCTACATGCTACATGTTCTAAACATGAAGGTTTTGTGCGTTGTTTTTATCTTTTAGTTGGATTTGAATGGAGCAGCCCCATCCTAAGATCTTGCTTCCAATTTGCCAAACTCTCTCAAACTCATCTTTACTATGATTCATACTCATTCATCCTAAGAATGAAAGCCTCATACAAAACATCCAACACTACCAAGCTCCTTTTATTACACTGCACAGTATATTTGAGAAATGTTCCCCATATATTATTTGCTGCTTTACATGTTCAATTCATATATATGCATCCCAGTGCTTTTATGTTCTAAGATCGCTTTAGTTTAGTCCTTACTATTGTACTTTTTTTCTAAATGATTACATTTAATAAAATGTACCTGTAAAAAAAAAAAAAAAAAAAAAAAGGGGCAATACTATACTTTGTTATACTATACTTTGTTGGTCTAGGAAAATATAATCAGTGACTGTGAAAGTTACTCATTCATAGCAGAGTTCAGTATTTCTGCTCTGCTTTTAGCTTGTGAGACAGAAGAAACCTCAAAGGGCAAGAGGGCAATCTTACTCCTTGTTCATACATAAAAGATGAACACATCTGTCCGATGATACTACAAGGTACTAAGGAAGAAAACGGAAAATTGAATTATGTCTTTACTGCCAGCAAATGCGAATGTGGTAATTTTTCAGTTCTGGAATAGAGATATGTATATTTTGTGCACTAAATTATTTATAAAAATATATATAATGATTCACAATTTAAACTATGTGTTTTGTTAAAATATTAAGCTGCTAAATAAGTATATACTGCCAAACGTGAAACTGGCCACTGATATTACACGGAAAGGGCATGTGAGCAAGTTCTTCCTCCAGCAAGGTGAACATTTATTACCAGATGTCTGCTCAATCACATATGATTGTTTAGTGTGAGACTACGGAAGACATCACTTACTGTTTTGAAGGTGAAAAAAAAAGAAAGCTATTTAAGGTTAGATGATTATTGTACATATAAAAGGGAGCATGCTATTAACAGATGGTTGCCATCTTACATTCAAATAATTTACATGGAGTAAGAGTCCTGGGGTAAACTGGCCTTTATAAAACAATGTATCAGTGGACCATTAAAATTCTTTAACAAGATAAAATTTTATTCTTCTAAATATAGAAACTGATGGAGGTGATGAAGGAGTTTAAGATCATATTAATTTGGACTGAGTTACAGTTGAACCTTATTGCCCTAATTCTTTTAAAGTTTAACCAACTAATGTTAATGTGATTCTGGGTACATATTATGAAGTCACACAGTGCTAGAAAAGGCCTTAATATGACGCTGTCAAAACTTAAAACAAGCTTCTTCACTTGCCGACCGCCTAACTGGGAAATACCGCCACTTCCCGGTGGTTTCTGGCTTACGTTACCAATCGCTGAGACAAGAAACCATCCGGGGCCAGAATGCAATAGAGATAAGCAATTACAAGATGGCCGCCACTCATCTCTATGCCCTTGGAGGACCGGAGCCACGTCATGAGTCACTTCTGGTTCTCAAGGTCATGGAGAGATCTTTTAGACCCCAGATCTCTCCAAAAATAGGACTTGTCATACTGTATTGATATCACAAGGGATGTTTACATTCTTTGGGATAGTAATAAAAGGAACAGTATAAAAAAAAAAGTAAACGGTGTTCGCATCACACATGTGAGGTATCGCTGCCAAAGACTGAGTGAGAGCAATAATTCTAGCACCTACTCTGTAAACTCTAAACTGGTAACCTCTAGAAATGTTTAAATCTTTGCCTTGAGATTCTTGAATACCTTAGTTTGGCACCTTTTCACGAGCATGCACACATTTCAAGCATGACTTGTTAGGTATTTATTTACCCGGCATAACATCATCTTTCATATTATACAACAAAAATTTGGGTATATATTATGTTTCATTTTTTTTTTAAATTCATTAAAGTGTATTTTTTCCCAAAAAAATTGCGTTTGGAAAAAAATCGCTGTGCAAAAACCATGCGACTTAAAAAAATTGCTACAACCGCCATTTTATTCTCTAGGGACTCATTCATTAGAAAGGACTTTCCATTCTATTCAAAGCTTGATAAAAAAGATAGGATTAAACCAGAATGTCTGCTAATCATACAATTTGAGAGTAGCTTTCTTTACCTTTCCATTACCCTTTAAGTTTTTGATTATTAGGTTATTTGCTTGATGTTATTACATTTTCTAGGGCTACCAAAATGTACAAAGATAATATTAAATTTAAAGAATTCTCAAGTGCATGTGTAATTCTACCTCTGCTATATTTAGCAAGCTGCGGTTTAATTATTAAAGGATATAATCCTTGAGCAAGGCAGGATGTGTCTCCGAATATGCTTTTTTACCGAAACAAACATTGATCCTTGCCATATTATGTTGCACAGATAATGAATATACATACATATGAGAGCTGATAGAAACAAAGCATGGATTCAGCCCTTTAAAATAAAATTATTTGGTTTACAATTAAAATTATATAATAATGTTTACAAATTCTAAGTAGCGCATGTACAAAATGTTGGAAGAAAAGATATCCCTAGAGGGCTCTATGAGAGGTCAGAATGAAAAGAAGAAATACAGAACACTGCGTTGCTACAAACAGAGCAGGGTCATTTATTTTATGCATTTGCATAGCCCAGCAAGCTATGCAGCGCTTTAGGCTAATGTTGTCCCAAGTCAGATCTGGGGATCACTCCACTTGGCTATAAGCCACAATCATTAGTATGAAACACTGGTCATCGATGTAAGGTGAGAACCAGGGCCCCTGACCCCAAGTCCACATAACCTTTCTTCCACATCACTAAAATGAATATGGGCTGTACAGGCTGTACAGGCTGTTAGCATATATACTGGATCAACCCTGAAACCCTTGTACTCCCCAACGCCTCAACAAATGGTCTTCCTGTGTGGAAGATCACTAAGGCCAGGAGTTTAACCTTTACTAACACTTTATTGCAAACAAGAACCCAAAAAGAATACGCTGACTTCTATAGACAACAAGGGCATAAAATGTTGCTTTCAGAAATAATAGCACTTTTGAGTAAACTGTCACCAGCAAGATGAAAGCATTTGGAGCTTCACTCAAAAATGTGTCTAAAATAAGAACTGTCTGTATTGCCAGTAAAGATTTAAATCAGATTGTTGCTGCTGGGTAAGACAAACCGTTTATATTTAATAAACTTTTCAGAATGAAGCCTTTGATGCTACCACATCATCACTATGGCTTTTCAAATCAACAGGGAAACATTAAGAATGTTGATTGGATTGATTCACACAAACTGGGATTACCATATCAGGCTACTGCACCTAGAAGCAGAAGTTCATAGATCCGACGGTTGAATAAATCTGACGGATTAATAGCGCAGCGAACTAGTAAATGTATTTGAACTTTGGACTACTTTCCAGTTACTTAAAGTGGTTGTAAACCTCAGACATGAAATATGAACAAATCATATCCTTCTATAGTGTGTACTTGTCTCAAATAAGAGCAATAAGTGCCATTTCTGTCTGCTGCTTCATTCCTCTGCTATCAGCATAAATACCTTCTGACAAGTTTTCCTGACACCAAGAGAAAAACAGGTGACAGAGGGAGATCAAGCTGATTACCAGCTGTTCCTATGTGCTGTGTGAAGGGGGGTGTCCCTTCCCTCCAATCAGCTCTTAGCGCTCTACTTAGTGAGCTCTGCAAAGTGTGACTTCAGCTCTCTGCCACCTTTTTTCTGACAGTTCAGACACGCCTTATAAATTCTGCACTTTGAATGGATGTAGAGAAGAGATGGCTGCAGATAAAAAAAGGTAAAACTTATATATGAGGATTTGTTTCATGTCTGTGTACTTGAGGTCAGTCACTTTACTGGGTATATATAAACTTTAAGGGTCTTTGAACTAAGTTCTCTACTCTCCTCCTTCACGGCCCAAATAAGAAGCAGAGTAAAACCATATGTGGGCAATGAATTTACGGTGGACAGATAATCCAGCCATAATCCAGCCATAGACATGAGTGGTGAGGGCCAGAAAAAACAAATGATACTTTTACTAATTCGTTACATGTGAATATCAGAACCATGAAGCCAGTCTGACCACCCACTCCACTGAATTACCAGTGGAGAGGATTAGCCAAGATTCTCACTAATTAGGAATCAAGGCAATCCTGACACTCTTCATGTGCACTGGGAGAATTTACCCATCTCTGCATTCTGTGCAGAAGATCATTAAAATGATTAATACATTCATCTGTTGCAAACTAATATTTTGCCCAATTTAGGGACGTCTAAAGACATCTGCAAATCTATAGTAATTGCTAATTTCTTTAGACAATGTGATAATTATTCCAGAGGTTATGCATCTGTATCATCTGTTGTTTATACCCCTTATTTGGTACAAAATTAGCCACAGGCATTGTAAGGATTACTTTGGATTATGAAGGGTCCAACCAATTTTAGAGACATTTTGATCAGTAAATGTACAAGGTTATGCAATAAGGCATTGCCCAGAGCAAAGCTAAAATGCAAATGTAAAATAATTTATGGCAACTTTAAATCTCTTTCCTGTACTTAGATTATGAAACTTTAATTGGTATGAGAAATGAACCTTGCAGATTTGTTTTTTCTTATTGAACAAGTTTGTTCGTATTTAACCTTGCAATTTTTCAGTCTAAATAGTCCTATGGTTTGTGGCAACATAAGTAAGCTACATTGATTGAAAAGGGCAAATAAAGGAGGAATTCATAAATGCACATAAGACTGAGATACCATAACAAAGGTCTAAGTGTAAGAAAAAAATGATGTTGTGTGAGTCAATTGGTTATGGTTAAATAAATGCGGGCATCTAAATGTCTGCCATGCCTTTGGTAGTGGCTCTCGGATGTGGGCCAGATCTATGTTCATATTTATTAAAGGAAGGAGTAGATAAAATAGTAATAATTAGGCTTTACCCTGTTGAAAACAAAATATTTAAAGCGGATCTGGGGGAAAAAAAGATGTATCCTTGCATTGGGTTCTCCTCCTCACTGCAGTGTTAATTGTTGGTTTTGCCTAGAAGGTGGTAAATATGGTGACATACTTACATTATTCCTCGCTTTCTTGGCACTTGTCTCCATTTTCTGAAGCTCTGGAATGTGGCCAGTCTGCTGGTTCTGCATTGAACGGGATAACATCAGAGAGCTGCAACTGACCGGGCAGGGGGACCCATCATATGTATAGGAGGAAGCATGCGGGGACAAGGAATAAGGTGGGTATATCACCTTATTCATTATTCCTTAGGCAAAACCAGCAATTAACTGTAATGCCCGGTACACACGATCGGACATTGATCGGACATTCCGACAACAAAATCCATGGATTTTTTCCGACGGATGTTGGCTCAATCTTGTCTTGCAAACACACGGTCGCACAAAGTTGTCGGAAAATCCGATCGTTCTGAACGTGGTGACGTAAAACACGTACGCCGGGACTATAAATGGGGCAGTAGCCAATAGCTTTCATCTCTTAATTTACTATGAGCAGGCGTGGCACTTTGTGCGTCGGATTTGTGTACACACGAACGGAATTTAACCGATCAGATTTTGTTGTCGGAAAATTTTATATCCTGCTCTCAAACTTTGTGTGTCGGAAATTCTGATGGAAAAAGTCCAATGGAGCCCACACACGATCGGAATTTCCGACAACACAATCCGTTGGAAAATCTGACCGTGTGTACAGGGCATTACAGTGAGGAGAGGCACCCACTGCAAAAGTAAATCTTTTTTTCAACTTTAAATGTAACAAATGGCTGTTTATAGCAATGGCGGAATCTATCAAGACACATTTTTTTAGTCAATTGTGTTGGGATCTATAGATAAAAAGAATATGAACTTGCCTCTACCCTACAATATTTACTATATGCTAGTACAATTCAGATGTCATAGTGTCAAAACAACCTTTATTTTCCTTAAATACTACACTATAAAATTCCATTTTGTCACTTAAATATTAATGACTAAATGGTTTTAAACAATTCGGAGTGTATATTTTCCCCAGACCTCTTAGCATGCATTACAATTAACCAGACTCACGTTCTAAAAGAAGTAATAAGCTTCACAAAAATGCATCCAGATCAACAAAGTTTGAAACAAAGATTTTACCTCATTAAAGTCTGTTAACATTTTATGAGGAAGTGAGCTGCCATATAGATAGGAGGAGGCATGTGGATGTGGTTTATCTGGATTTTGCAAAAACCTTCTATACAGCTCCCCATAAACGCTTAATCTACTGAGGTCTGTAGGCATGGCCCATAGGGTTTGTTCTTGGATAGAAAGCTGGTTACTGGGGCGTGTCCAAAGGGTAGTGATAAAAAAAAAATGTGTACTCAGACTGGTCTGGAGTGGTAAGTGGGGTACCTGGAGTGGTAAGTGGGGTACCCCAAGGCTCTGTCATGGGACCAATTCTGTTTAATTTATTCATAAATGATATAGAGGATGGGATAAATAACTTTGTGGACGACACAAAAATAAGTAGAGTAATAACTTCACATCAGAATTAGAAATAGCCAAACAAATTTTACAGGAAGACCTATATAAAATAATGGGGTGAGCAACTACATGGCAAATGAGAAATGTAAAGTAATGCACCTTTAGGCTAAAAACATAAAAGCAAACTACTCACTAAGGGGAGAACCCCTAGGTTAATCAAGGATGGAGAAAGATCTGGCAGTCCTAGTAGAAGACAGAATGAGCAACAGCATGCAATGTCAAGCTGCAGCTAACAAAGCCAGCAGAATATTAGCATGCATAAAAAAGGGGATTTACTCCAGAGATAAAATGATAATCCTGTCACTTTATAAAACTCTGGATCGGCCACATCTGGAGTGTTCCATTCAGTTCTGGTCACCAGTCCTCAGAAAGGATGTGCTGGAGCTGGAGAGAGTCCAGACAAGGGCAACAAAATTAATAGGGGGATTGGAGGACCTCAATTACGTGGAAAGACTACAAGCACTAAACTTATTTTCCCTGGAGAAGAGATGCTTGAGAGGAGATATGATAGCGATATACACATACCTCAATGGTGATCCCAGTGTAGGAAAAAACTATTCAATCTCAGGGAGAGTAAGAGGACTCGGGACCACACAATGAGATTGGAGGAGAAGCAGTTTAACCTTAAGCTGCGTAGGGGATTTTTCACTGTCAGGGTGATAAGGATTTGGAAAGTTTTTCCACAATTGGTGGTGTCAGCAGGGAGTATTGATATTTCTAAAAGACTCTTGGACGTGCATCTTAGTGAACACAACATACAGGCATATGGGAAATAATTATCTACACTGACAAACGTACACCTACACAGGTTGGACTGTATGGACTATTGTCTTTATTCAACTTTACCTACTATGTAACTATGTAACAAAATATACATTCCACAGCAAAACATTTTTTTATTTTTTCGGTTTTAATGCTCAGAAACTGCTGGCTCAAGCCCTCTCATCACCACTACTCCAAACTTCCTGTCAAGGAATGTGAATACTGAATACCAGCAAACACCACAAAGAACAGAACATTCTTCTGCAGCTGTCCATCTATAAGCCTAGAGGTAGAAGGAAGTGGGAGCAGAGGAGTGGCTCACCATACTAGGCTGTATGCCTGTGTGTTTGTAGGGAAGTGCAAAACCTAGTAACACACAATGTAACTTCATGTCTAGATCTGGCTAGGAGTGCATGTGCTATATAGGATTCTATATACAAAGGAAAGGACCAACCTTACATTGAAAAACAGGACTACTGCTTAACAAGACAATATGATCCAGGAGGAAAGCCAAACTTTATGACATCTAAAAGCAACACAGACTGTAAGTATTGCCATCAGCATTAGATATAGGTGTACTGGTATCTGAGAGCACATTTTCCCCAAAATCCACAAACTTTTTCTAATGGGCGACTCTCACCAGTGGTGCTGCCTGTGCTCATATACAGACGCTCCTCACTTAACAAACTACCTGTTTGATGACCATTCAGACTTTTGACCAGCTCTTTAACCAGTCAGTATTGTATGCTGTATGAGAACTTTGGTTGTGGAAACCTCAGTACACAGTACAGAACTGTATAAATATTTATTAATATACATTTTTTTTTTATAAATGGTGCAAAGGTGACATTAAAACAATATCTAAAGATGGTTGACATGGACCCCCTACCAGTCCAGTATGTTTGAACTGTTGGTAAGGGGCTGCTCCTCACTTAATGACCAAGCCATAGAAATGGAACTCAGTCAATGGAAATGGAACTCAGTCATTAACTGAGGGGTGTCTGTAATTCATAGAAGCATCTTTGAAAGACATCTTAACCACCCACCTACATGAAAACACATCGTTTTGGGGATATTATTTGGGGATATTTTTTTTTTTTCTACTGTGATCACCAATAACAGATACACCTCCTACCAACAAGAACATTAGCATATTATAAGGTCACTGCACTCTGGAGCTCTTAGAAATTGACATTTTAAAATATATTTTATATATTTTATTTATATATATATATATATATATATATATATATATATATATATATATATATATATATATTTATATATATATTTCTTGTCTTGGATATAGTATGCAGGTATTAAAACTACTGACAGTTTTTTTTTGTGTATTTTTTTTTTGGTCTGTGTACTCACTGGTGAGATTGATTCTTTGTCAATGGGACAGAACGTGATGGGGACTACTACACATACCATCCACAAATTCTAATATAATCAGCTCTATCTTATAAAACATTACACTGAAACAAAAAAAATCTCCCAAAGAACTACTTTGTAGGTTATATACTGTTGCCCACGTGAAGATGCCCTATACCCCGTGGAACCAGTTTGTTCTTGTTAGCTTCAGCCTTGCCTTGTTTTATTTCATTACCAGCAGCGATTCTAAGGTAAGTCCTGATTTATGGCTGCTTTGCGACAGATAACGCCATGATCACTGAAGTGTTTATACGGCTAGGCTCATGGGAACATGTAGCTACATGCAGGAAAAATGGAAACCCTGGAGCGAAACTCTTTTACAAAGAGTGATAGTATAAAAAGCTGTTGAAGATTTATCATACAAAGCGTATCTAAAGCCAAACCATTTGTATACAGATTTGGATGGAGATGGGTTGATTTACTAAAGGGGTAGAGGGTATTCACTAAACAAAGTGAATGTTCACTTCAGAGTAGAACTTTAGTCAGAAAATTAAGTCCTGCTAGGTCATAGCTATGTAAAACATTAAAAATAAGTGTCTATACTGTTTAAAATCCAGTAATACACTCTCTCCCCCTCTCACCCTGCTCTGCACATGCTCAGTTGCCCTTCATTTTTGGCATTGTGCCAAAAACCAGAGCCACTAGAGGCCGATCTTCTGACAGCTTAAAGATTTACTGCTGCTCAGAGTCTCTGGGCTTCAGCAAAATGGCAGCCTTCAGCAAGAAGAAACAGGAACAATGCTGGAGCACACACTCATTTTGGTATCATAATTATTAATGTGGAATTATTATTTTATTATTATTATTATTATTATATACAAAAAATGTATGTTCCTTGCTAAAGAATATTATTTTGTATCAAGATGTAATGGGTAAAGTTCTGCTTTAAAAAGTGAATTCAAAGTGAATTATAGCAAGTATAAGTAAGGTGAAGCTGTGTTCATTTCAACCACTTGCTGACTGGCTCATGCCGATATACATTGGCAAAGTGGCACGGGTTCGCAAAACAATGTACCCGTACATCGCTGCGTCATCCACGGCTAGTGGGCACACACACTTGATGTCCACCGGTGGCCCGCGATCGTGGCATGGAGAGGCAGAATGGGGAGATGCCTATGTAAACAAGGCATTTCCCTGTTCTGCCTAGTGGCATGACAGGGATCTACTGCTCCCAGTGATCAGGAGCAATGATCTCTGTCATGTTCTAGTGAGCCCACCCCCCTAGTTAGAACACAGTGAGGGAACACAGTTAACCCCTTGATCGCCCCCTAGTGTTTAACTCCTTACCTGCCAGTGACATTTACACAGTAATCAATCCATTTTTATAGCACTGATCGCTGTACAAAATGCCAATGGTCCCAAAAATGTGTCAAAATTGTCCAATGTGTCCGCCATAATGTTGCAGTCATGATAAAAATTGCAGATCGCCACCATTACTAGTAAAAAAATAATAATAATAAAAATGCTATAAATCTATCCCCTATTTTGTAGATGCTATAACTTTTGCGCAAACCAATCAATATACGCTTATTGCGATTTTTATTACCAAAAATATGTAGAAGAATACATATCGGCCTAAACTGAGAAAAAATTAGCTTTAAAAAAAATGCAGATATTTATTATAGCAAAAAGTACAAAATATTGTGTTTTTTTCAAAATTGTCGCTCTTTTTTTGTTTATAGCGAAAAAAATAAAAACCGCAGAGGTGATCAAGTACCACCAAAAAATGGCCTGGTCATTCAGCAGCCAAATCTTCCGGGGGTGAAGTGGTTAAATACCAAATTATGTGCAATGGATTTTTTTTTAAATGGTAATATTGTTAATACATGATTGGTCACTACAAGCTAAAGGCATTTATTTGACAGAATGTAAAGTACTAGCTATAATATGAATTTTTATTACATCATTAAAGATCATAGCTATGTATCAGTGCTACCTACTGAACTTTATGTGACCTTTAGTGACATCAATCATATTTTGATGCAGCATAAAATAAGTGAATGCAAAAAAAAATAAATGTACAGTATATATATCTTTTAAAAATGCATTTGCACTGTATGTCCTACTGCTTGACTTAGCACTGTATCTTGTGAAACAATGTTATAATTTCCCTGAAGACAAGTTTGGTCACTGCTAATAGGTCCTTATAATGCATTGCAATAGGCAACTTGGAGGTAAGCGCTTTTTATGTATTTGTGAGCATTTCCAGTGAAAAGATCCTGGGAAAATGTGTGAAGTCAGTTGCTTATGTTATTGTCAAAATATTATAAACCCAAAAAATCTAAAATGTAATATATTGCAGCTTGCCAGTATTAATCACTTGACCTCCAGAAGATTTACCCCCCTTTCATGACCAGGTCATTTTTTGCGATACGGCACTGAGTTATTTGCGTGGTCATGCGACGGTGTACCCAAACATGGTATTTGATCACCTTGATCATCCTGCTTAGCAGAAACACAAGATCTCTGTCTTCCTTACTAGCAGAACGGCAATCTGCCTTGTTCACGGGTTTCTGGTGGACATCAGGTCCACCAGACCTGCTTATTGCCTCCTGCTGTGTTTGGACACAGTGCGTGTGCCCCAGAGCTGAGGAAAAGAATAACGTACGTGTACGTGATTAAGGGCCTCCGTGCCACAGTGTATGTACATGGGGTGGTCTTTAAGTGGTTAAAGGTGGAAGGGAGAAAGCTAAAGAAGCTTTCTCATGCCATACCATACTGAATTTCAACTGCTAGGTAGAATTACACTTTTATTTAGTAAAGGAAATAGTGTTCAGTAACCATAGCAAAGAAAAGGGATTCTATCTTTCATGAAAGTCACAATCATGAAAATCATTTCAGGTTAGCTGCTATGCTTTACTGAACTTTATATGTCTACATTTACCTTATTAAATAAAGGCCTTAGATTTTAATGACTCTGAAAATCAGCATTATATTATTCTTTTTTACTGTCCATAAAGTGCGCTTGGCTGGAAAGTAGAAGAAATGCATTGGAAGGGAACCTAACAGAAGGGTAAGCAGTTGTATAGGGGTTAAGAATTTTCGAAGTCTTGCAAGAGCACAAACGTCTGTGAACAGGAAATATGCAAGTTTATTTCAAGTTGCAGCTAGAAACAGACGGAAAGGTGTTTGATCTATTTTGGAGCTAAAAATAGAACCAATCTTTTTCATCTAATGACAATATTTCAGACAGACCTGTGCTTCCATGCCGCAGAAGCCTAAGTAATTTACAATGTCCTTGAAATCGACTTTCACGCTCAGGTGTTTCCTTAGTTCTTGTAAATTCACTTTGCTATATAAACTGCTGAACTCTGAAGTATAATTGCTGTCTTGTCTCCTGGCTGAACAGGATGCCATGCTTTGGTTTGCAGAGCAGGTCTTGAGACTACATATTACGCAGAAGTGCTTGCATGCACAATGAGACAAATTTGGTTAGTGCAATGTACCTTTCAACTGCCCGCTTCTGGAAGTCTGTGTTCTACATCAAGTTAAGTGGCCTCTTAAAATCCCATGACATCCCAAAGCAGTATGTCTCTTAAAGCTGTGCTCCAGGCAAACAGCTAATTATGCAGTGGGAATGCATAAAAGGGAGAATTTTTAGCTGGGGTTTGTATTTCTGTGCATCCAGGCCTGAGATTTAAAAGGTCTTACCAAAAAGCAAGGCCTGGCCTGATTTTGCTGTGGCTCAGCACAAGAACCTTCTTCACAATCACTGCAACACAGACACGGCAATATGAACATTTCCATTGCCGGAAATGGGGTGCCACTTGTCATGCAATTTGGAATTGCCAAATCATATGACCAGTCGCACCAGTGTGAATGGGGGCTCAAGAAATGTTTTATTCAAGAAGAAACAATGAAATAAAATAATTTGTCTTCTGCCATGGTCTCTTTCTTTGTGTCTCAAATAATATAAGGTATAATGTAAAAAAAACAAAAAACAAAGAGGTTCTGTATATACAGGGTTCAGGGACAACCGTTGTTCTTATAGAAACATTGAAACTGAGAGATCTTCCCTGCTAAAATTCCAATGTTTCTGTCCCCTTTACTCCCACCTTACATAATATTAGTCCCCTTCTCTCCCCTTACCTTTTCTCAGTCTCATGTTTCTCCACGATGGGAGACCACAGTGAAGAAAAGACACTTAGTTCAGGCTACCTTATATGCCTTTTTACATTTCTGTATTCAGAGGTGACCATCAAAATTTTGTAGGAACTGTGAGTCCAGTCAGGACCCAGGACTCCCCAAGATGATGAAGAAACTTGAAGAGCCACTTGAAATCAGAGCAGGCATCAAATTCGCTTATCCAGAAGTATCAAACTGTATAGTGTAGGACGCCGCTCAAACCAACCCAGTGCTAGCAAAAAATATTGAAATGTGTGGCCTCAGCCAGTGCTGCTCTGGCCACGCCCCAGATGTATTTTGACCCACCCACCAGGGTATGGTCAGAGAGAGAGAAAATGCATCAGGGGGCATGGCCTGGAGCAGCACTGGCTGAGGACACACCTTTCAATATATTTTACTAGCACCGGGTCAGTCTGAGCTGCGTCCTACACTGTACAGTTTGATACTTCTCAAGATGATGTTGAGCATCCTTGGTTGAGGGCAACCTACTTCGATGCTAGTTTCTTCCTAGTAGCAATATCAAAGAGGTAGTCACCTGACCACTTTATTGACTTTTCCAAATAGAATGGGGCATATGCATAACAGGCTAAACACTCCATCCCCCACATGACAGGAGAAGACAACATTAAAGGGGACCTGACCCTTTTGTAAACAACAACAGGATCTCCATACCAATGTTTATGGTGCTTACTTAAGTATAATTCATTGAAATCCAACAAGGAACCACTGTTTCCTATGACACAATATCAGATCAGTTCATTAAGGGTTTGAACATAACTTCCCATGGCACGGCTCATGGTGAAAGTAGCATTTCTCTTGTTATATATTCTAAATACATTCCTGAGTACATCTGCTCTTACAGCATATATCTTTTGTTATAATTTACTGCAGGCAGTGTTAATTATGAATACAGTTTTACCAGGATCATGTAATGTAGGCAATGTAGTTGACAGATATTGTATACTATCCATGACTTGCCATATGTTTTTTAGGGTTTTTATAGCAAATCATGCAAATAGCACATCGAATCTGATTTATTATTCTTTTATGGGGAAAATCTGTTTTATTCCCTGAGCATGCACACCCGTCAAGCCACTGTATATTTAGTTACTCTGTCAACATCCCCAGTATTATTTGTAAAAAGTACTAATTGCTCTAGCTTATTCACAAGATACTGTATGTCAATGTATTTGGCTCTGTTTCCAATATTGTAACTTTGATACTCCATCAGGTTAAGCATAGTCAAATGCTGAAATGTGACTAGATTTGATTTCTAGGACAGCATGATTTATATTAAACTTACAGTACTACATACATTTCTACTGACAATAGCACGCAGCCTGTGACTACATCCAGCCATTGCAAGTGCCAATAAAAGATCATGCACTACAAAGGGCAAAGATGCCAAACTCCGCCCCCTCTGGAAATGGGGGGGCTAATAGCAGCATGCAAAGCCACAAAACATATATGATAGTTGCAACATGTGCTAAAATAGTGCCAATGGTTGTAGCACACTGCAAATAAAGAGTTTAATAAGCATGGGTGTGTATACTGTCCCGCAGTAAAATATGGGGTTAACTGTTTTAAAGGAAGAATTGGCCCACACCATATTGAGGAAGAAAGCACATGTGTTGGTGGTGTCACTGGACGTAAAATACAGTATGTCCCTGTGTGGTTGGTGTCACAATTGTAAAAAAATGCCCTTGTGTCGATAGTGTCACCAGAAGAAAAAAAATATTGCTGTGGGAAAAAATGCTGCTGTGTACGTGCCACTAGAAGGAAAAATGCCACTGCATCAGTGTTGGTGTGGAAAAATGGCTCTGCGCTGGTGTCAGCAGGAGGAATAAAAAATGCAGCTGCATTGGTGGTGTCAGTCTGAGGACTGCTTTGGCATCGGTGTTGGGGAGATGAAGCAGGGAGGGAAGCTGGGAGTGTTTGTGGGGTGCATTTAACTAAGAGGACCTGTGTGACTCCAGGGGAGGAAGGAATTGCAGCTGAAGGGTTGATAGCTTTGGGGCTTTTTGAAGCTATTATGGATAGAGGGGAGCTCTGACGCTAACTTACATTTCAGACATACTTCCAGTGGGTTGGCCACCTTGGAATGAAGGTAGCTACTCCTTTTTCCCATCAATGGTCAGATGATATGTCTCATGATAAGGGAAACTGGAAAAAGGGTAGTCTGCCCTCACTTCAGTGGATGTCTTACTGAGAAGGGGTCTGCTCTCAGCAGGTACCCTCCTCTCTCTGCTGCCCACATTAGGCTGCAATTACAGTAAAAAGGGAGCAAAAGCCTCCCTCCGGCAGTTATCATGGTCCCTGCAATGCCTGACAGGAGTAACAAGGCCATTGTCCCTATCAATGCTGGAGGACAGAGCGTTGACAAGTTGTCCCCACACACACACATAAAATCACTGTGCCTGGAGTAGCTGCTCCTTCTGCCCATCGTGTTCCAACCCTGCATAAGCTTTGCCATATTTATGCAATTTTATTTAGTTAAGTTATATTTAGCCATTTTAACTATTACATATTTATTAAACTAAAACTTACTGCTTCACCCATGAAGTGCTCGTTCATACACTTCCTGTTTTAGGGTACCAAGTGTCTCCCAAATGTGCTTCTGTATTGTCACCTTGTCATATGTATCTACCAACCAACATAGATTGCACAGGCATGGCCCACCATTATCACTATCAAAAAGCTCACCCAGAGTAATGATGTGCAACCAACAATGCAGCAAATGCATGCAGACATGAAGTGGCTACAAAAGGATGTATCAGCAGGATTGGCAATGCTAACATGCAAATGATGATGAAAAAAAATTGAAAATAGTAGTTTATGTAAAAAAACAGCATGGTGGTTGCACATGATACATACTGATATATGCAAACCAAGTGTAACTCAGATAGGGTTTAGATCCACTTTTTCGCACCCTGGGGCCCTTGTAGTAACACAGTTAAGGCACAGCAATTCAAACAAGCAACCATCAATAATTTTTCATCGATGCATCTGCAGTAAACTCAAATATGTGGTGGCTAGGAGTGACTGTACTTTGCACGGCACCATTGTTCTTGTCTTTCATTTACTAAAAAAACCTAATTATGGATAATGCATTTGTAGTTACAGTGAGCAATTGTAGAGGAAAATAGTGAGTGTTCCTCTGATTATAACAGGCATGACCCATGTTATTCTACCAGATGCTTCCTAACATTAGGCAAGTAATGCACAAACCCCGTCTTCAGGGGCCAGCAGTTGGTTAGTTTTCAAATGGATCAATCAGCTTGCCTAATCCATCTGTGCTTGCAGAGACAAACCATTAAATCCTGAACTGTTGAAAGCCCTTGAGGAATGGCAGCTATCTGCTAAGTCCAAAGCCAGCATGTTCAAAGCAACCCTTTGCATGGCTAAACATTCTAAATACTTGAAATCAATCGAATGAAATGTGCTCTGTGTGCGTTTTTTCATATGAACTTACAGGAACTACCCAGTAAGGTACATATGGAGGACAAAGAGATCATTGATTTCTGTAAAAATCAAAGGCAAAAGTCCATGTTGGAAGTCTTTTGTTATATAGTGCTAGCTTTTTGTCTGGCTCACCTGTACAGTTCTAGTCCAGGCAGCTAAGAACATATGCCACAACATATGTGAAGAAAGAGATATGACCTTTTAAGGTAACTTTGGCAGTTAACTAGCTCACTTATTCTGATAGCCAACAAAGCATTTGCATATCAAATAGCTTTTGCTATTACACACAGCCATTAAAAGATTTCAGCGGGAGAGTTTACTTACACAAACTGCTGTTTAGTTTGTGGTTTTAAATGTTGTTTTAATCAAGCAAAAAATACAACCAATCAGCATATTTTGCAATTACAAGATACCATTTACAGTATAAAGATTTTTTTAAAAATATGGTTAGTAAATTACCTGGGTTATTATCTACATGTTTCCACAGATCTATAGCCCCATACACACGATAGGACTTTGTACAAACTTTCCCTTGTATTTTTGTACAAAGGGCGTTGGCCAGAAGTTTGTCTTGCATACAGACGACAGGACTTTTCCAGCCAACTTTTACCAAATCACGTGGTTTTTCAGCTCTTTACCACCACCCTTTGGTCAACTTCTGTATTGTTGTCTGATATTGTGTCAATCTCGCCACTTTTATTGGCGAGATTGACACATTGCGAGCCGGGTTCACACTGGTGAGGGGATCCGACTTGGTTCCCCGCCAATGCCAGGCATTGTGTTTGGTATGAATCTTGAGGGGGATCTCCACGCCAAATTTTAAGTTAAAAAAAAGCATTGGTTCCCCTTCAAGGGCATACCAGGCCCCTTAGATCTGGTATGGATTTTAAGGGGAACCCCCTACACAGAAAAAACAGCGTGTGGGCCCCCCAAAATCCATACCAGACCCTTATCCGAGCACGCAGCCCGGCCGGTCAGGAAAGGGGGTGGGGACGAGCGAGCGCCCCCCCTCCTGACCTGTACCAGGCCGCATGCCCTCAACATGGGGGGTGGGTGCTTTGGGGGAGGGGGCGCCCTGCGGCCCCCCCACCCCATAGCACCTTGTCCCCATGTTGATGAGGACAAGGGCCTTTTCCCGACAACCCTGGCCATTGGTTGTCGGGGGTCTGCTGGCGAGCAGCTTATCGGAATCCGGAAGCCCCCTTTAACAAGGTGGCCCCCCCCAGATCCCGGCCCCCCGCCCTATGTGAATGAGTATAGGGTACATCGTACCCCCTACCCATTCACCTAGGGAAAAAAGTGTCAAGAAAAAAACACAGTACACAGGTTTTTAAAGTAATTTATTAGGCAGCTCCGGGGGTCTTCCGACTCCGGGGTCTCTCCGGCCTCTTCTCCCTCTCTCCGGTGTCGTCTCCATGCTCTCTGGTTCTTCTCTGGTGCCTTCTTCCTTCTGCCGGGCTCCTCCGCTATCTTCTGCTCTTTTGCCGCTCTTTTGCTAGCGGAGGAGCCCGGACATCTGGATCATCTTCTTCCCTATTCTCTTCCAGAGATGTTGACATGACACTCTCTCCGGCTGTAATGCTGTCTGTGCGCTCTGCTATGACTTATATAGGCGGTGACCCCGCCCCTATGACATCACAGTCCCTGGGCATGCTGGGACTGTGAGGTCATAAGAGGGCGTGGTCATAGGACGACATGACCACGCCCCCTTATGACCTCACAGTCCCAGTATGCCCCGGGACTGTGATGTCATGGGGGGCAGGGTCACAGCCTATATAGGTCATAGCAGAGCGCACAGACAGCATTACAGCCGGAGAGAGCGTCGTGTCAACATCTCTGGAAGAGAAGAGGGAAGAAGACGATCCAGATGTCCAGGCTCCTCCGCTAGCAAAAGAGCGGCAAAAGAGCAGAAGATAGCGGAGGAGCCCGGCAGAAGGAAGAAGGCACCGGAGAAGAACCAGAGAGTGCGGAGACGACACCGGAGAGAGGGAGAAGAGGCCAGAGAGACCCCCAGAGTCAGAAGACCCCCGGAGCTGCCTAATAAATTACTTTAAAAGCCTGTGTACTGTGTTTTTTTCTTGACACTTTTTTCCCTAGGTGAATGGGTAGGGGTACGATGTACCCTATACTCATTCACATAGGGCGGGGGGCCGGGATCTGGGGGGCCACCTTATTAAAGGGGGCGCCCGTATTCCGATAAGTCCCTCGCCCGCAGACCCCAACAACCAACGGCCAGGGTTGTCGGGAAGAGGTCCTTGTCCTCATCAACATGGGGACAAGGTGCTTTGGGGTGGGGGTGCCCCCTCCCCCAAAGCACCCACCCCCCATGTTGAGGGCATGCGGCCTGGTACGGCTCAGCAGGGGGGGCGCTCACTCACCCCCACCCCCTTTCCTGACCGGCCAGGCTGCGTGCTCGGATAAGGGTCTGGTATGGATTTTGGGGGGACCCCCACACCGTTTTTTTGGCGTAGGGGGGTTCCCCTTAAAATCCATACCAGACCTAAGGGCCTGTATGCCCCCAGAGGGGAATTCCCTCTCGCGCTCGCCGCAATAGAAAAATGTGTTTTTCACTATTGCAGCCAGCGCGAGTATCCTGTCGCCGAGAACCAGCGCAATGGGTTCGCGCTGGAAACATTCTCGCGACCGCGTACTGTAGTTTGTACAAAAGTCCGATGCTTTTGTGTACACACAATCGGACTTTGCTCCATCGGACTTTTGTTGCCGGAAAGTTTGTCCGTTCGCACAGCCAACAAAAGTCCGATGGAAACAGAAAAAGTTTGTCCGATGGTGCGTACACACGGTCAGATGTTGCTCCAAAACAGCTAATTTGCATGTTTGTTGTCAAAAAGTCCGATCGTGTGTACAGGCTTTAAGATTTGCCTATTAAACCACACCTTAAACATGTGAGATGTGCCATTTTTATTAATGAAGAGTTAAAATTGTATAGCTGGATTGTGTAATCTACCCTGCAACAATCATTTCATTACATAGGAAATTGCCATCTAAAATGTACTAACTAGTCACTCCATAAGGTGAATTTTCGAATGAAGCCTGATCCATCTGTATACACAACCATGATATAGTAAACCTATTTTCCATTTTAACAGTTTTAAAGCTTAATTCCAGGTATGGCATTTTTTAAAAAGTTATATTGGTCCTAACTGGGCCAAGTACATTTTTAATGTGCCATACCTGTGGGATCACCATGGAAACCAGAAATTACTGTGGTAGGCACCACCACTACAACAGTGATTGCTGATAGCTTCCAGGTCCCATGCCAAGCGGCTGCTCTGCTGCTTACCGAACACAAGATGTTGCCCGCTCAAAACAGGTGCCATTCGGAGAACACTTAATTTCCTCAAGGAATATAAAGTGTTCTCTGATTGGATAAGGTGCGTACATCACCGCCCAGCCTCTTCACCTCATCCAAAGAACACTTTGCATTCATTAACAACATGCCAAGTAACTACTAAATGGTGCCCATGCCAAGCTACATAGGAAAAGGCCTGGAAGCTTGTGGACATCACCACAGTAACACTGTCTACTAAAGTGATTTCCATCTTCCACTGGGATCCTACAGGTATGGCACATACATACTTGCATTGGTCCAAGTTGAACCAATGTAACAATGTAAAAATTGACATACCTGTAATTTATCTTTTAAATAAAATGTCTAGTCTAACAGCGCACGTCAACTAAAGTTATTTCCTTTATTTGCCAGGAGAAGACAACTCTCTGTCCCTTCCTGATTTAATTTCACTTTTTTACTAGGGCTCGTATTTTCCTGATAAACACTACCCTTCCAACATTGGTTGGGATTTGAACCAAAGACACTAGTGCTCTAAGACTGAAGTTCTAAATATGAAGCCACTCCGCTACCTGTTCCTTAGCTTACCTCCTTTTTGTTCTTTTTTTTTGTTGGTATAAAATTCCTTCTCTAAAGTGATTCTTAGTGCTAAAAAGTGCAGGCACATAGAGGTGCCTCATATACCTGCAGCAGCAATCTTTCCTCTTTACTACAGCTGAATGTTCGTGGTTCTGAATGGGCAAAGATCTGACACTTCCTAGTAGTAGTTAAGCTTGTCTGCCCTCACCGGACTCACGCACACATTCTTATACACCAAAAAGACAAGCCAAAAAAGAGTCTTTTTTTTTTTTTGTATGTGTTAGTCAATTTAAAGACTTGCCTACATAACACAATACCAATACTGCTTCAGAAAACAACAACCCGTTCCCAATCCATGTCCATTCACATCTATTGTCCATTCTAACGTGTATTCTAACACATGTAGGGACACATATGCATAGATGTTAATGGGCCCCTATAGTATCCCTTTAAAAATCCACTAAACTACAGTGCATGGATGTGTTTTAGTTACATTGGAAGACATGGCATTTCTAGTTAACGGGGTTGTAAAATCAGAAGGTTTTTTATCTTAACTACTTGCCGATCACCCGCCACAGATGTACTGTAGTAAGGTGGCTCTGCTGTGCAAATCGCCGTACCGGTATTAGCATGCACTAGCATTCATCAGCCCGATTGGCCAGCGGGGGAGTCAATTAAGCAGGAAAACAGATCTGTATGTTTCCCCAGTCACACAGTTCCCTATACAGTTAGTAATCACAAACAGGGAACAAATTTAACCCCTTGACCACCCCTGATGTTAACCCCTTCCCTGTCAGTGTCATTAGTCCAATGTCAGTGCCTGTTTTTAACACCGATCACTGTAATAATGTCACTGGTTCCCAAAAAAGTGTCAAAATGTCAGTTAGGTTTCTGATCTGTCCGCCACAATGTCGCAGTCCCGGTAACAATTGCTGATCACCACCATTACTAGTTAAATAAATAATAAGAAAAATGCCATAAATCTATCCCCTATTTTGTAAACGCTATAACTTTTGCACAAACTAATCAATATATGCTTATTGGGTTTTCATTTACCAAAAATATGTAGGAGAAAAAAAATATTGGCCTAAACTGATGAATACATTTGTTTTTTTTTATATTTTTTGGGGGGATATGTACTATAGCAGAAAGTAAAAAATATTGCCAGTCTTTTTTTGTTTATAGCGCAAAAAATAAAAAACGCAGAGGTGATCAAATACCACCAAAAGAAAGCTCTATTTGTGGGAAAAAAAAGAACATCAATTTTGTTTGGGTACAACATTACACGGCCGCGCAATTGTCAGTTAAAGTAA
This sequence comes from Aquarana catesbeiana, assembly GCF_042186555.1. Lineage (NCBI taxonomy): Eukaryota > Metazoa > Chordata > Amphibia > Anura > Ranidae > Aquarana > Aquarana catesbeiana. The sequence goes on along the minus strand of NC_133326.1, from coordinate 81,476,071 downwards.
CACAGTGCCATATCGCAAAAAATGGCCTGGTCATTAAGGGGGTAAATCCTTCCGGGGCTAAAGTGGGTAATGTATTCTATGCATTAAGATAAAAAGCATTCTGTGTGCAGCAGTCCCCCTCAGCCCCCCTAATACTTACCTGAGCCCCATCTCTGTCCAGCAATGTCCACGAGTGTCTCAGCCATCTGAGACTCTCTCTCCTGATTGGCTCCCACTGATCTCAAAGTCAGTTAGCCAATCAGGAGAGAGAAGGGGCGGGCCGGGCCCCAGCTCCTTTGTCTGAATGGACACAGGGAGCTGTGACTCGGCTCGGGTGCCCCCATAGCACGCTGCTTGCTGTGGGGGCACTTGACAGGAGGGAGAGGCCAGGAGCACAGAAGAGGGACCCGAGAAGAGAAGGATCAGGGCTGCTCTGTGCAAATTCACTGCAACAGAGCAAGTAAGTATACATGTTTGTTATTTTTATTGAAAAAAAAAAAAAAACGAGACTTTAAAATCATTTTAAAATGCAATTCAGAATATAAGCAGTATGGCAATGTACTTGTTAGGATGTGTGCTACAAAGATGTATACTGATTACCCGTTGATCAGACGACACGTAGAAAATAAACCGCTGGAAGAGAAGACTAAAGCTGGCCTTACAGCAGTAGAATTTAGTTGTTTTGGGAGCATTGGTTAGATTCTTTAATAGTGCAAAGGTCAAATCAATGATTGTTTTTCACTGTAGTGATATGGTAAAATTTAAGCAGCAGAATGGAATTTTTTTCTTGAACAAACAAGTCTGTAAATGTGGCTTTTGTATGGGAAGAATTTTAAGTATTATAATGTAAAACTAAAAGGAGAGTTTAAAATATTGTCATGGCAATCAAATGAACTTTTTCAATGTTTTCATACAAAATCTGTCAACTCCCCAATGGAACTATTGAATGCTACAATGAACAATTTTTCTGAAATTCCATACAGTACATTGGAATTATATTTTTTTGTTTTATGGCCAACTTTAAAGTAATATTTTGCTGCAATAGCATAAATGTGGATATGAAAACACTTAACCTCCCCAAAAAGAGAACGTTAAATTGGGTTTTTTGGACATGCTATCTGTTTGGAGCTGGTCTCTTACTATGCATAGAAAGAAATCGCAACAGATTTAATTTTAAAATAACTTAAAGTTCATCTCTAGCCAAAACGTTTGTATTAGCCGATTATCCCCCAGAAAAATATAAAACCCCCAAATAATAGAAATAATATTGGAAAAACATAAAAATTAACATTACCAATATATCACTATGACCACTACAATTAAATATATTTCGTTTGGAGCTGACACTCTATCACAGATATAAGTATTACAGGTGGATAAAAGTGTTTTATAGCTTTCTATGTCCCTGTTTCCGTTTACTATCTTTTTCCAGGGAGCCAGGCAGGCAGAATTTTTTTTTTTATGTGGAGACAGACAGCGATATGATGCAGTAGAATGGAGAAAGATTAGAACCTCTGTGATTTTTTTTTTTCATTTTTTTTTGCTACCTGTGTCTTCCTGTCCCAATGTTCCCTATCATTTATTTTCCTGATATTACAAGGATAAAAAGTGAGAGCAATAAAAGACTAACCATTTTCCAAATCTAGTCCACGTGGCTGAAGTTGCCCTTTGAAAAGCATTACAGTGGTTTAGTGGTTGGCACCAGTCCAGGTCAGACCACTATCTGCATGACATTTGCATGGTGGTACTCCAGTCTTCTCCCATGACACTCCAAAGACATGCTTGTCCTTTCCAAATTAGATCTAGCATGTGCATGTGATATAAGGCACTTAGACTGTAAGCTTCTTGAGGACAGGGATTCATTTGAATATGCAAAGTGCTACAAATTTTGTCAGTCCTAGATAGACACCTGTAATAAAAAGACCATCATTTGTCACAAAGTCAAATGCCTTTTCAGTGCCCTCAACCATTATGCTGCTCTGCAATTATAACCTTATGTAAGCTCTTTGTCAGTGCTTACATTGGGTTGATGATATTAACCCATCATTCACATGGCAGTGTTCAGGCCTGGTGATTGGCCACTCAGGTTAAGCACTAAATGTTGGGGTCGAAGTCACATAGCTATCTTGCAGTGAATCTTATGAAAACAGAAGAAGGAACACAATGAAGGTGAATATAATTGGCCAAAGTGACTTTTTAGCGTTAATTATTTTGTAAGATTTGCTAAGATCTTTTTAGCTATAAAAAAATACAAACAATACTACATTATAAGAATATGAGTTCAGTACTTTTTGAAGTATGAGCATTTAAAAGCAATTCAAATGGACTGGACGCAAAGAAGCGAAAGGTTTGCTCCTGTTCCAGGTCTTCAGTTAGTGATTGTAAACCATTTCTAAAAGCAATTCCAGTGGCAAAGCAAAGAGACAGATTTCAAGCTTGGCATGCCAGTTTTACAAATCCCCTAATCCGATGCAAATTAAAAACCCTGTAAGTGCTATTGGGACTTCTAATATGAACTCCCATCTTGACGCCACCAATAAATAGAGACTAGTCAAAGTAATTAATGTAAAACAGCTTTCTTAACACAGAATGTTATAACCTGCAGGTAGTTAGAGGATAATGCATCTATACAGTTCCCTTCAAATGAATATTAATTACTCTTACAACACAAAAGACTATGTCAGCTTAGTTGTACAGTAATAAGGATGTGAGCAAATATCTGTGAGATTAGACTTATTTGCATAATACAAGGCAAAATACAGAAATGTGATGTGGTATATCTACAGAAAGTAATATTGTGCCTGGGATTAAAGTAAGTTCATTCTAAGGATACATAGACTCACATATTAGTAACAGGAAAGACTGTAATTTTTTTATTTACTGTCATCAAAAGTTAGTACTATACATCATCTGAATTCAGCAATGTACTGTGTAATGACTGTCAATTGTAGGGCTAATTTGACATTGGGTCCAGCTCTTTGTCCCCAGTGGCATGCAAAATGTTTCTAGCTTGTCAGATCAGCTTTTTGTGCATCACATAGTGTGGCACAAACAAAGAGAGACCTTTACCGAAAAAACACAGAAAAAACACTGTCTGACCTATTAGCAGTAGACTCATTTTACCCACTTGTCCTTTTTCATAGGGCACTACTGATCTTGTGAAAGGTCACTACTAATCATAATGGCTTCCCCACCCTCACATGTTATTTCACTCCCAGCTACAGACATTAGATTAGCCTACGAAGTGGGTTGCAAACAATGGAATACTTTGGGCCAAGTGGTGATCCTAACTAGGTCAGTCAAAAGGTGCTTGCACAATCTTTTTTCTATTCCTCCAGATGTACTGTAGAATTTGACAACTTGCAGGCCTTCAAGGAGACAACTTCACCATTAGGGTTTATGGGGAAAAGGCTACACTTGAAGAGTACTTCAGAGCCCACAGGCTCTGAGAAGGATGGGAGTGCTACTCACAGTAGGCCACAGCTCCCAGTTGACATCACCAAATGATCTGAAGTTTGTAATTCAGGGTATAGATAGCATGGGAATATGAAAGGGGACTGTTTGGATTACCATTGGTAAATGTATTGTTACCTTTAAGCAAACAAGTTCCAAATCTGAAAAGAAATGTAAAAATTCTCCTCATCAATGTGTGTTAATGTTTTATAAACCTTGCATATGTACATGCAGCCATATTTACTTATTACGTGTGTAGGCTTTGTGTCCTGCTAAGTCTATGAGCCCTTTAAATAGTTTAAAAAAATGTCTTCCCTTAAAGCTGAATCCTAGGTATTTTATTTATTGCATAGTTACTTTCTAGACCAATGTACTTATCCATATCTCATACCAGAGCAGCGGTCTCTTGCTTGGCACTTCCACCAAAACATCTTGTATTTAATTAAAAAATATCAGACAGACAATCTCTGACTGGACGAGGTGGAGAGCCCACATTTTCGCCTAATTTAATCAGAGAATGCCTTATATTCATTGAAAAAAATACAAGGCATTCTTTGAATAGCAGCATTCCTCTTTACAACAGTTGTGTGTCCGCCATTCTGAATGAGCAAAGATCCAACACTTCCTTGTAGTGCTCAAGCTTGTCTGCCCTTGTCTGACTCATACAAAGCCTTAATTGCATTCATTCAGAAAATGCCTTATATTCATTGAAAAAAATACAAGGCATTCTGTGAATAGCAGCAGTGCAGTAAAGAAGGGAAGCTGCTCGGCTCAGGACCCTGAAGACGGCAGCTATCATTGTAGTAGCGCTGACTACAACAGCAATTGTCGAACTTCCACAGTGATCACTCAGGTATGAGATATGCATACTTACATTGGTTCAAGCTGGGCCAAAATATCTATGCAAAAAAGATCATACCTACAGTTCAGCTTTATGTGGCTGATCGCGTATCTCAAGAGCTGTTAATAGTATCCCACACATCTCTATATTTAAAGCTGTAAAATATAGAAAAATAAGCAGGTAAAATGTGAAAGTTACTTTTAGGTTCTCACCTAAAAAAAACAAAAAAAAAACCCTCAAAATAGTTTCTCATTAAAAATTTACTAACTATACTCTCCCTTTAAAGAAGACCTTGCATCTAAAATTTTTGACATAATTTTCATGTAGGGGCGACAAAATCTTGATGAAAAGACTATGCACTATGCTCCGGCATCTTCTGACGGGACATGGAGTACTCACCATTCATTGGGATTTAGCCAGAGGGAGAAGGATGTCACCCCTTGCACTACAAGAGCCTGAGAAAAGGTGAGTACAGTGTCTAACTTTTTGTCCCATACATGTGACTTTAACACGTTTACACTTATGCCGTGTACACACGGGCAGACTTTTCAGCATCAAAGGTCCGACGGTCTTTCCGATGGACTTTCGAACAAACGGACTTGCCTACACACGATCACACCAAAGTCTGACGGATTTGTACGTGATGACGTATGACCGGACTAAAATAAGGAAGTTGATAGCCAGTAGCCAATAGCTGCCCTAGCATCGCTTTTCGTCCGTCGGACTAGCATACAAACGAGTAGATTTTTTGACAAGACTCGAGTCCGTCGGAAAGATTTGAAACATGTTTCAAATCTAAAGTCCGTCTGATTTTCGACCGAAAAAGTCTGCTGCAGGTCCGATGAAGCCCACACTCGGTCGAATTGTCGGACAAGTTTGGTCGAAAAGTCCAGCCGTGTGTACACGGCATAACACTTCAACAAGCGGGGGTGTGAGGGGCACAATTATAATGTGGACTACGCATGCAGTAGAAGGCCCATCTTTTCTGAAACCAAACCAGTGCAAGAATTCTGGCAGGTTACCAATAACCTAGGCGTTACATCCTAAGAATTAAGAACTCTTAATGGAAAAAAATCTGTACATACCAAAGCAAAAGAAAAGCAAAATTTATGAATCCGGTGAAATATTTTATTTAATGTCACATTATGGGTAAGCTCTTAGCCGCTGATAGTATTCTATACAAACGTCTGGCTCTCCGAGAAAATCTGAGAGGTTTGGTAAGGAGTTCACAAGGTCACAGCTTAAAGGCTTTGGTCCGTGATGTCATTAACCTTTAACCACTCAAAGCACATCTGTGTTTGACTTATAGCAGAAAGGCTTCCAAAGACTCTATCTGTAGTTTTAGTTATGGTATTATTTCATGAAAATTCTGTCATTTAGCATATCTTTTAACAAAATGCTGTAACCATAGTGACAGTGACCCTTAAAATATTGCGTTAATTAAAACATGTATAACAACATTGTTGTTCCACTCAGAATAATCTGTTCTATAAAAAGGTATGTTTTGATCATTTAAAGAAAAGTTTCAAAAGTTAATAGATAGATCAAATTATAATACACTTGTCTGATTATGGTATCTTGTCTACTTGTCTAACTAGCTCATAAGTAGCAAAAAAAAACAAAAAAAAACATTGTTGGTTGGTATAAGGACCGCCATTCTGCTAATGCTGACTGCACATAACTTTAAGCTTCTTGCACAGTTTTATTGGCCAATAGAAAGGTCTCAAATATTCTGCAAGGAAGGGTAGGTATTTGCTAATGAGTGCCCTGAAATATGGTGTTCCAAGCCTCTTAAGGCCTCATGTAGACTGGGTGCTTAGCCCTGGCACATGAGGCTCTGGCATATAGCTGTGGGTAGAGGGAACAGGTGCACAAACTGTTTGCATTGCAAGTATTTGTCTCTGGACACATAGGAGGTTGATTTACTAAAACTGGAGAGTGCAAAATCTGGTGCAGCTGTGTATGGTAGCCAATGAGCTTCTAACTTCAGCTTGTTCAAATAAGCTTTGACAAAAAAGCCTGGAAGCTGATTCTATGGTTTCTATGTGGAGCTGCATCAGATTTTGCACTCTCCAGTTTTAGTAAATCAACACCATACTGCCCTACATATAATTACCACTAGGTTCAGCCACCAGATAGAGCAGCTGTCATGCTCTCTGTTTAACAGGTTGTGGCAGAATGGTGCACCTGTGCCCTCTGCCTATAGCTAAACACCAGAGCCTCATGCACCAGGGCTAAAAGTCAAGTGGGCATGTAGCCTAAGAAAAAATGTAAATGTCAGTAGGGTATGATCCAAGGGTAAATCTGTCTAATGGAGCCCCAGAGAGCAGTAAAAACCAGATAAGAGTTTATGTTCCCTACCCACACAAACATACACACATGCTTTTTATCTAAAACTAAAAAAAAAAAAAAAATAATAATATTAATGATAGTTTGAAATACACTTTAGTTTCAAGTGGTTGTAATCCTCTAAATTAAAAAAATAGCAAAGCATATCCTTCTATAGTGTGTATTTGCTATATGCATCAGTCACTTCTGACAGTCTATGCTGACACCACGTAAATCTGGGAGACACCCCCTTCCCCCCCTCCAACATACAGTAGGTGACTGACAGCCTCAGCTGTGCATGTTTCCCTATGAGACTGTGTTGAGGGGGGGGGGGGTTCTTTCCCTCCATTTAGATCTCAGATTACACTCAGCTCCCTGCTCTATGCTGCACAGTGTGTGGTGAAGTCAGATCCCCCCCTGCGTTCTGGAGCTGATAAATATTGTCCGCACTTTGAAAAGAGAGAGGATTGCAGATAAACAGCTATGTGTATTACCTGTGGGCAGTCACTTCACTGGGTACATGTAAAAGGTTTGCAATCACTTAAAAAAACCTGCAACATGCTGTATGACCAAGCAAATCTCATAATTCATTTAGATTTGAACAGAGAGCAGTAAAACTAAGCATCCTATAGGTACCTCTTATATCTGTTTCTAGAACTCCTGTTTATTAGAAAATGTTCACTGCATTGAGGGTTGAATGTCTCATGAGATATTTGAGCAAAGTGCTTTTATTTAAAGGGATCCTGGGGGTTCAATGCTTCGTTTAATACTGAGATCATGCACGTGTTCAAAACAAATGTAGAATTGGCCACTTGACACTCATTTAAAAAACTTAGTAGAGCATCTACCATTAAGAATGCTAAAACCCTTCCATTATATGTATTTGGCCTTTTTGTCTTGAATGTCAGTCATAAATAATGAACCACTACATGGCAGAGACAATGTCAGCTGGGGAAAATTGTGAAGCGGCAGTGACAAACATAAGAAAACACAATAAGCTGTGTTAAGATGTTTGCTTTTGCTGTAATTAATGCTCTTTGCATATGAACCTACACAGAAAAGCAATATATAATTACAGTCAAGTAGATATATTGTGGTCTTCATCAATCATGCCCACACCATTGCCACCGATCCATTCTATGTCCCTCAAAAGCAAACATACTAGCATGACTATTAAAGTGTATACAAAGTTTCACTTTCCTTCTCACAAAAGCTGACAAAGTTATACAGTATATACTCCCTAGAGTCTATTATACCTAGGGATGCACTGATACCATTTTTTCAACACCGAGTACCGCTACTTTTTTTTAAGTACTCGCAAATAGTAATTACCAATATCTATCGCCAATATACACTTATTGGAATTTTGTTGTATCAAAGTTATGTAGCAGAATACATTTTGGCCTAAAAACCCAGTGGTGATCAAATACCACCAAAAGAAAGCTCTATTTGTGTGAAAAAAAATATATAAATTTATCTAAAAAAATAAAAAAACAAGTGGAAAAACAAAAGGAGAACTGGCCATGGATATGTGTAGACTTCTGCAGAGCACTGCATAGCCCAAAGTGAAAGGAAAGCCTTCAGTGAAGGTCTGCAGGTGACAGCCCCTATCTGTCAGGGACAATCAAAGGCTGACATCAGATCTGATCTGCTGCTCCAGAAAGCCCCTAGAAAAAGCTGTGTTGTGATTGCACAAACTGTGATTGTTCCATACCTTTTGCCCCTGTGCACCCAGCCCAGCACTTGTCTATATCTATGGGAAAGTTTGTGTGTGCAGAGCCTGCAGGCCTCGCACAGCTGCAATGATAGGCAGCAAAGGAAGTTTCTCTTGAAGAGTGCGGAAAGGAGTGCACGGTCTTGTCCTAATCCCCGGTAATACAGAGCTGGCTCAGGGCACATAGGCTGCACACGGCGGCTGCAGGCAGTTGATTAAGAAGGACATGCATGGAGAGCAATGACCCCCAGCGCTGGGCACCCAACCCACACATGCAGCAAGCTCGCTCTGCAGCAGGGCTGTGCACCGCCCACCTACACTTTCCACTCATCACACCAAAATGTAACCCCCCGAGCCCACATGACTATTATATTTTTTTACTAGTAATGGCGGTGATCTGCAATTTTTATCATGACTGTGACATTGCTGCGGACAGATCAGGATGAGCTTGGGTTCGTTCCAAACTTAGAAAATAGCTGGGCCAATGAGCTGCGTGTCAGTGACGTCATGAACATTCCTTTTGTTATGTACAGCTGTTGAGTGGGAAATTTCTCACCCACAGCTCCTTAGGCCATTTAGGGTGTGATCATGCAACAGTTTCCCATGGGTTTGGACCTAGTTCGGATCCAAAACCAGCACATCCCTTGTGCTAAGTTACAGTATATTTAATTTCTAGTTTTGGGTGTAGATACACTTTAACAGAGAACCTTTGTGGCTGACTTTGTTTGTTGAGTTTGTTGCACGGGACAGAAGCATTTTCAGAAAGAGAGAATGGCATGGTGACAATGGGAGGTAAGTGTAGATGATGATGTCATACTCATATCATCAAGCACACCTCTAAAATAAGGGTACTTACATATCAAAATTGCAATGCCCACTTAGATCACTGTCTCTGAATCAGTACATCGAGTAAGCCTTCTACTCACCTCCAAATATTTTGCAGTAAATTACAGTAAACATATCCTACACTGAAATACAGAGCAAGTCCATTATCTGAATTTATTTATGTAGCTTAAACTACTTATTTCTGTTTGAAATCAGCACACTCTTGCAAACTTCTCCACAGTTCTAGTCACTAGGCTATTTTTCAAAACACGTCTTCTATATTTGTCTATTACCAGGGCTAGTGATGAGCTGAACTCCCATGGTTCGAATTTGGGGTAAGTTTGCGAATGTTTGGGTGCCCAGTCAGAACCCTGTTGAAAGAAAGGGGAGCTGAATATTAACCACTTGCCGATATACGTCAGCAAAGTGGCACAGGTGAGCAAAACAACGTACCCATACGTCACTCCTTCATCGGCGGCTAGCAGGCACGCGTGCGCCGTGGGAGCGTGCCCGCAGGTCTCGCAGACTCTATGTCCGCCGGTGGCCCGCGATCATGACACGGAGAGGCAGAATGGGGAGATGCCTATGTAAACAAGGCATTTCCCTGCTCTGCCTAGCAACATGACAGGGATCTACTGCTCCCAGTGATCGGGAGCAGTGATCTCTGTCATGTTCTAGTGAGCCCATCCCCCCTACAGTTAGAACACACTTAGGGAACACACTTAACCCCTTGATCGCCCCCTAGAGTTTAACCCCTTCCTTGCCAGTGACATTTACACAGTAATCTGTGCATTTTTATAGCACTGATCGCTGTATAAATGCCAATGGTCCCAAAATAGTGTCAAAAGTGTCCGATCTGGCCGTCGCAATGTCACAGTCATGAAAAAAATCACAAATCACCGCCATTACTAATAAAAAAATTAATAATAAAAATGTCATAACTCTATCCCCCATTTTGTAGACGCAATAACTTATGCACAAACCAATCAATATACGCTTATTGTGATTTTTTTTTACCAAAAATATACAGAAGAATACATATCAGCCTAAACTGGGGATAAAAATTTGTTTTTTTATATTTTTTTGGGATATTTATTATAGCAAAAAGTAAAAAATATTGCTTTTTTTTCAAAATTGTCGCTCTTTTTTTGTTTATAGCTCAAAAAATAAAAACCGCAGAGGTGATCAAATACCACCAAAAGAAAGCTCTATGTGTGTGAAAAAAAGGATGTCGATTTTGTTTTGGTACAATGTCGCATGACTGCGTAATTGTCAGTTAAAGCAACTCAGTGCGTATCGCAAAAAAGGACTTGGTCAGGAAGGGGGTAAATCCTTTCGGGGCTGAAGTGGTTAAAAACAGTAATGGCCATTTTCTAGGCTAATAGGCAAGGGTTTGTTAAACAAATGAATTTTTTTATTACAGGTACTTATATAGCGTTGTCAATTTATGCAGTGCTTATATATATATATATATATATATATATATATATATATATATATATATATTCACATCAGTCCCTGCCCTCAAGGAGTTTACAATCTAAGGTCCCTACCTCACGTTCTTACATACACATACTAGGGACTATTTAAACAATTTAGACAGGAGCCAATTAACCTACCAGTGTATCTTTGTAGTGTGAGAGGAAACCAGAGTACACAGGGAAAACCATGCAGGCACAGGGAGAACATGCAAACTCCAGGCAGGTAGTGCCATGGTTGGGATTCAAACCAATGACCCTAGTGCTGCTAGGGGGAAGTGCTAACACTTAGCCACTGTGCTGCCCAAATGGCAATGAGTCAAGGGCACTTCCCTGGGGAAACATATATCAAAGCAAAACTTTTTTTTGTTTAATTCCATTTGTCGGAGAGCAGCAATTTTAATAATGCTTAAAAGGTAACATTTTTTTAATAGTATGCTTGGGCAATGCCACTGCCTATGAAGTGGCGATGTATACAACCTCTTCAGCAAAACTGACATTTACAAACAAAAAAAAAAAAAATGTAGTTTATCCACTTGACCTCCAGAAGGTTTTACCCCCTTCATGACCAGGCTATTTTTTGCTATTCCGCCATTTTAACTGGGATTTGCTCTGTCATGCAACGCTGTATGCAAATTAAATTTATATATATATATATATATATATATATATATATATATATATATATATATATATATATATATATATATATATATTTTTTTTTTTTTTTACACACAAATAGAGTCTCAGTGACTCGGTGATCACAGCGCGCTCCCGGGAATTCAGGTCCGCGCTGTGGCCGTCATTCGGCCATAGCGCGGATGTGTAGTGGTTAAATGCCAGGAAAGTACAACCCCCACCCCCATGACCTCTTTTTGGAAAGTAGACAGTCTGAGGTGTTTAGTAAGAGGAATGGCGAGTTTTTTGAAGTTGTAATTTTCTGTCACAATTTTTTTGAGAAAATTAAGAGATTACTAGAGACAATATGAAATTACTAGAGAATAGCGCACTAGAGACAATATGAAAATATATATATATTTTTTTCTGTTTTTAACATTTCTTTAACCATTTTTTAAAATATATTCTTCAGACTAGTTTAGTGCCATCATAGTGAGGTGAGGGGAATTCTCTAACAGCAACACAAACAGAAAAAAAATGTTTCTGTAGTAGAATAGGGAAAGACTAGAACCCCTGTCAGATTTTAATTTCTGTCTCTGCCCCTATAGCTTCTTTACTTATTCTGGTGACCATTGGCAATGGAACTGAAAGTGATAGGAAAATGGAAATCCAAATGTTTCCAGTTGTCACCACAACAGGGGGTGAGGGAAATCTTCCACTGGAGACACCTTTACAACAGACAACTTCTTCTCACTGCATAGAGACATTTTTCTCACTTTCAGTAACATTTTCCAAACAGGAACTGAATTGAAATTCCTCAGACGCAAGACAGAGATGAAAAAAAAAAAACAAAGAAAAAATTTAAGCAACATTCGGCTCTCAAAAAAACATGTTTTTACTGCCCTCCAACTGCTTTCCCTTAATTTGCAAAGGCAGCACCACTGTCAATGCTCATCAGCAGTACCACCTGATGTATGCAACCCATTCAATATTCACCTGTTGAATGTGCATTGGACGTGCAGTGAGTTAGAGCATTGGCATGCCAATACATAGCACAGCACTGCAGAGGTGGGAATAAGCCCCAACAGTTATTTCACATAAATATGTGCTGAACCACAATACTATTACAGGTAAGAATGTTAATTATCCAGTAGGTACCACATAATGAGGTTGATTTACTAAAACTGGAGAGTGCAAAATCTAGTGCAGCTCTGCATAGTAATCAATCAGCTTCAAGCTTAATTGAACAAGTTGACATTAGAAGCTGATTGGCTGCCATGCACAGCTGCACCAGATTTTGCACTCTTCGGTTTTAGTAAATTAAACCTGAATGTGTACTTGAAAAGATTCAGTGACAAAACATAAGGACATGGTACAGTGCAGAAATCAAGTCAAATGCAGAAATCTCTATCAATCACTCAGCTATCTTTTACTAATCTGATCTGATTGGTTACTGTGGTCTTGTGCATTTTATAAGTTTTCAGTAATTCCTGCAGTGCCATATTAAATATGATTGTATACATCTTGCATTTATCAAGCCACCCAGTGGTATTTTCACATTTTGCAATGTTGTATTTTTGGACTAAAGAAAACAGAATACAGAAATGTATGCATTGTATGGTGTAAGCAGATTCACTAACTAATCCCTTTTAATTGAAAAACTTTGGTTTGATTCCAGCCAACTCATTAATATATTCTGCAATGCAATTAAGCAAGAGTAAAAGTGTACTTGCTTAATATTAGGCCTGTCTTTTCTTTTTAGTAGAAAGTCTGCATAGTGAAACTTTTCTAGAGTCACTCAGCATGATTTAGGCTAGGTTTGGATGAGGTAATATGGTTGCACCTGAAATGCAATCTGCATTTGGATAGTTTTTCAGAGGTGTCTGACAGGTGGTAAGGTGGTGGTATGACACTTCCTCGCTGCCTGTTTCAACCCTGTAAATGCTACACCACTGTACCACAAAGGGGCATCAGCAAACCTTTGAATGCTGTGGTGTATCACTATAAGTATTTGAGGGGCTGCCGCGCACAGAAGGTTTTTTACCTTCATGTATAGAATGCATGAAGGTAAAAAACCTTGAGGCTTTATAACAACTTTAATTGCTTGCTTAGGTCTAGAGAACTTGTTAAAGCGGAGTTCCAGGCTTTTTTTTGTTTCCTAAAAGTCAGCAGCTACAAAAAGTGTAGCTGCTGACTTTTAATAAACAGACACTCACCTGTCCCATGATCCATCGATGCGGCCGCCCGGAGCCTCGCACCTCTCCCCCTCCTCTCCGCAGTGCCTTCATTGAAACTGTGGGTACCCGGCCGTGACAGCTCGTGGCTTCACGGCCAGAAGCGCACTGCACATGCATGAGTCGCGCTACGCTCTCCCAGTGGACAGGCAATCTTCATACTCACCCACTTCCCCACCAAAAAAATTACATGCCAAATGTGGCATGTAAGGGGGTGAGGAGTGCTTAAAGCGGAAGTTCCACTTTTGGGTGGAACTCCACTTTAAAGAAGATTTACCGTATTTACCTGACCCTCCACTCCTCTGTGCTGCTATACCAGTTCACTCGTCTCTATGCTCCAATGGTCTAAAGTCCTGTTGACATCAAGACCAATGATGATGTCAAGGGACAGTCCATTGTTGGAACATAGGGGAACACCATCTGCTGGGAGAGCAGAAGATCAGGTAAGTTAAAATGCTTCTCCTCTCCCCAAAACTAAACAAACAGGTAAAAGAGAAGTATGGCCAAAGCTTTTTTTTGGCCATACATCTCTTGTGGGTCACAGAAGTGCACTTATTTTTGCTCTCCTATATCCTGACCCAGGGTCATCTGATTGCTGGCTACTGCCTGCTATCAGCTGATGTTGCAGAGCTGCTCCAGGCCCTGGAAGGATACCAACAATATTATTAGCATCCACCTGGTAGCCTGAGCTGTCTTCGAGTCAGCTGCGCCCCCCCCCGCCAAGTGCTTTGGTGAGCCCTGGAGGGGCAGGGCTGAAAGCAGTGACTAACAGTCACCATTCTCCGCTCTAAGCAGACTGAAACTGAGTGATCAGTGGTCATTTCATTGCACAGTTCTCGGGCTTAGAGCTGACATGGAACAGCTGCAGTATCATCACACTGCAAAATACAGTTGATTATGGATGTTTGATTTTTTTACAAACCCGTACTTCTTCTTTAATGCCCTGCAGTTGCGGGTACAGCCCCAGTGCAAGAGATCATTTTCAAATTTCCCAGAGTTAGGCTTTGACTGAGTACCAGTGGCTAATTCAATGACAAATAGGATGTGCTAGGCAGTACATGCTTCAGCATCCAAATGTATACCAGCTCAGTGGTGCCATATCTGCAATTAGAATACATTTTTTTCTAATATTTTTGGGGTCATCCTATAATAATTAGCTACAGTATTTTGCATTTATTTTTTACATAAGTACAATACATGTACATGTACTGAAATCACTAAGACCCCTTTCACACTGGGGCGCTTTGCAGGCGCTACAGCGCTAAAAATAGCGCCTGCAAAGCACCCTGAAAGAGCCGCTCCTGTTTCTTCCAGGGCTTTCACACTGGAGCAGTGCGCTGGCAGGACTGTAAAAAAAGTCCTGCTAGCAGCATCTTTGGAGCGGAGAAGGAGTGGTGTGTATACCACTTCTCCACCACTCCTGCTCATTGAAATCAATGTGCAGCGCGGCTATACCGCCAGCAAAGTGCTGCTGCAGCAGCGCTTTGCGGGTGGTTTTAACCTTTTTTCGCCAGCTAGCGGGGGTTAAAAGCGCCCCGCTAGCGGCCGAATACCTCCGCAAATACGACGGTAAAGCATCGCTAAAAATAATAGGGGTATTTTAGAGCACATTGCACACTTATGACAAATAATTCCATACACTGTTGCTTGCAAAAGTTATTGTAATGATAAATATCCACAATTATGCTCCTTATTTGCAACAATAGCATGGAATACAGGTTTTTGGCAGCAGATTTTTGGTTTGACAAATTGTGGTCATTTTGCATTATAGTTCATTTTCTTAGATAGCACACATATTCCTTAAACTGTAATTGCACTTTTCCCTGACCCCTAATGAGTCTTTATACTTACCTGTACCAGATCCAGTAAGATACGGAAGACTAGATTGCACAGGCACTTGTCAGACTGTGGGGTGACTACATCCGAAGTTTAACTGCACCAAAGATTTCTCCCTGCCTTGTACATTTCCTTTTAGTACATGATGAGACATTATGTTTTTGGTGGCACATGATACTCCTAAGGCAAGGTGACTAGACATCTCCATTTCCAGGGCAGTCTCTGATTTTAGGAGGCTGTCCCCAGTAAAAAAAAATCCCCCCAGTTTTGCTCCCCGTTAAAAGAATATATTTATGATTTCTTTCCAGATTCAGTAATGCGTCCCCAGCCCGGGCGGCTGTTTTATTTTTTTTTTACTTCTTAACAACATTTCTGTGATTGGCCTGGAGCAGGAGGAGGGAGGGGTGTGTCTGCTCCTAGCTGTGTCTGGGGTTATTGGTGATGTCATATGCCAATATTATATGGTCTTCCCAGTCCCTCCACTCTTGGCTTGCGCAGATTCTATTGCAGAAGATAAATATATGGATTATTAAGTGCCTTGCTCTTGCTTGTGACACCTGGGCCTGCACTCTTGACCCAGAGCAAAGTAGTCTTAGGTGTTATTAAACCATACCCCTTTAAGCCCCTCCTACTGTCAACACATTTTGGCCACACCCAACAATGGGTGTGGCGGCTTCACATAGCACTAATATCCCTACCCCCTGCTCCACTCCTAATAAAAATGGGTGTGGTCAGTAAGGTGTCTTTGGATTTCATTTTGAAAAGTGACCTTATTCTATGGTATGTCAAAAGCTCTCAATTTTATTCCAATGCTAATTTAAAGATGAACTTTAGTGAACAATACAGCAAAATATGCTTAAAAATCATTTTTAGGGGGCAAGTGGAAAAAGGAATCTTCTAAGGCCGCATAGCAAACACTGCAAATGTGCTAAAAGCAGGAAGTTCAAATAATTCCCCTGGATATGAATCCTGTGCAATCCAATGCAATCAGATTCTTTAAAAATGAAATATCGATAAATAGTTATAGATCAATCATAAATGAAACCTGTAAACAGCTATTTAAAGCAACCACAAATCATTTGGTTACCAAACCCTTCTGCATAAGCTCATTGAAATGGATGTTTACTGCACTCAGTTACTGACAGCGTTAGTGGAGTATATGTACCAAGCTTCATTTCAGTATCTCAAACAGCTCAGCTAGCCTTCAGATTTATAAGATTAATTTCCTAAGGCAGAAAATAAGCTCTAGAAAATGTATTTTTATGGCCACATATAGAGGGATTAGCAATGTTAAAATCAAAACTTTTGCACAAAAAAAATAAAATGTTATATAGATTTATTTTCTCTACCCGAACCTTGTCATATCACTTAATGATGGTTTAGAGCATTAGTGACTATAAAAAGGAACCAGTGGACAATAAGTAATACAGTCTTCAGAATGAATGGTAACATTTGCCCACAGGCTATGTACTGTAAGTAGGTTATTTGCAATTAGAAATCCAAAAACTAGACAGGCATAATCACTCACACACAACCACAATGCTTATGTTTTAATGGCATGATCACACTTGGAGGGTAAGCATTAGTCAAGCATTAGTGTGTGTAAACCTCAACAATGAACTTTCAGCTCCATCCAGTTCACCTCTGTGAAACTATAGGGGTATTGAGAAAGCACAAACTTCCATGTAAAACGTGTCTACCTACCTTTTCCCTCCCCTGCCTGATCAGTTGTGGTTGTTTTTTATGGACTTTGTTCTACAATAAAGGTGTTTTCTGCAAGTATTGAGTGTGCAGCCATCCAATCATTCGTATTAGTCATTGGTATTTATAAGATTGTCACGTGGAGCATAAAAGGACTATGCACCCACTAAAAATGCATGCAGGTATTGCAACATCTAAGAAAAAAATAAAAAGCAGATGTAGTATTAATTCAGGAATCCCATCTGAATGACGAGGAAATGCAGTGGATGCATAAATCTAGGGTTGTGGTAGTGTTTGTTCCCCCGCGCAGAGCCATAAAGCTGGTAGTCTCATAAAGGTCTTTCCTGCCAAATAGTACATCAAGGCACTGATTTTAATTTTGGATCTACCTGACCCTAACCTAGAAACTAAAAAAAAATCACTGATCTTAATGCATATGGCCCCAACGCTAACAATAAACCTTTCTCCAGTTAATATTCACCCACCAAACAAGACAGATCTCCAACCCCTAAAGCCTCATCGGACACATCCCTTCTGCAAACTACTCAGTTCTACAGCTTGACTGAAGCAGCTGACCTCACAGATGTTAGGAGAAACGTACATCCTCTGGAAGGAGATTTCACCTATTTCTCACACCTTTACCGATCCTTGTCCAGACTGGATACTTTCCTAATGTCACCAAAGCTACTGCCCCAAGTGTTTAGTGCCTAAATAAAAGTAAATCACATCAAGGGAGCACTTTCTCACAAGATCTTTTCTAGTGGATCAGGCTTATATTATTACATGGGAGAAAACACTGTTCTTATCATGCTGAGTATAATTTAGAGAAAAATATGATGCCATATTTATATTGTTAATTTGTGCACTTATTGAAAAATATCCATAAACATATTGTCCCCATTGGGCAACAATCATCTTTGGCCCATGGATACTTGATGGTACATATGTAAATACGAATGGGCCCATATAGGTTCTCTTCAAATACACTCTAAAGTACAGCACATAGATGTGAACCAGTCACATAGGAAAGACAGGGATTTCCACTTAAAATGCATTTTCATGCAGGAAAGTCACGTGTGTTATTGCAAGAAAAAGGAAAAGTGTTAGGAGTCCTAAAAGCTAGTTTTAAAGAATTGCTAGAGAAATGAACATACATACGTTTTTAAAAATTATATTCAAGAGGGCCTACCTTGTGCTAAAGGTTTTCAAATATGCTAAAACTATGAAATATTACTTGCTACATCCTTTCAATTAATTTACTTATTGCAGAGCAAAGATTCTGTCAAGGTGACAAATGTTATCAGACAGGCAGATAGATTATAATCACAATTAATTTGAAGAGACTAGATACAAAATTGATCAAATTGGTTTGTAGTGTATCTACTTACCTTTTAAAGTAATAGCTACTCGCATATAAAAAAGAGCAGTGACCCACATAAAGCAAGTACATGTTAGTTTGCGGAGCTTTGTTGTGTAGTTGCAGTTGGTCTAAGGAAAGGTGATTTCTAATTGGTTACTGTGGGACTTCAGTGTTCTCTATTATATAAAGCCTTCAACAGAAAACTTTTACAAGCAGCTTTTGATTAGCAATGATATTCTGGCCACCAAACATCATATACTTCAACCTATTACAAATATAATGGCCTCACAGATCATAAATTTTCCCAATTGCTATTGTATCCCGCTCACCCTGCACCCTATTATTAGCTGTTAAGATGCAATGAGATGTTGACTGGAATTTAACTAGTATATTTTAATGTTAAAAAAGAGGCTGATCGACAGAATGTTTTAAAATAAATGGAGACCCTATAATGATTTTGGAAATGTTAGTTTGTTAGAACATCACTAGTACATAGTAAATGGCAGATGTTATAATTATAGGCTAAATATTATTTTCTAGTAAACTTGCAGCTAAAAATATTTATTATTTTTATAAATATAAAACTAGCAGCAAATTTACTGAGATTGAAATGCTTACTGTAATATTTAACAGTATACAATCTTTAAGTTTACTACACAGATACTAGACTCAAAATATACAACCAACACACATTTCAAAATAATTTTAGAGTACCTCCTGCAAGGATCCGTTCTTCAAGGTCAGCCATTTCTTTCTTGTATGCTTTCATTGCAGCCTCCTTAAAGCTGGGGCGAATACGTTTCTTCTTTGGGACTTCAACAACTTTTTCTGGTACATTTTTGTTTTCATAGTCATTCTCTGTCATGTCATAAACTATTTCACATTCAGGTTCTAAAACATCCTCAGAGACCATGTCATCATATGGGGCATCATATCCATCCATTTGTAGACTTGCAAACTCTGCATCATATGAACTGTCTTCATATTCTTGATAATCTTGTATCTGCTCGAAATTCTCATTTGTATTAGTTCGGTTTTCAAGTTTGGCAAGAACCTGTTCCATCACCTCTACATAATCGCCTCCATTTTCATTACCAGCTGCTGACTCGCTGTGATCAATATCGTCATCGGCTTTGTAATAGTAAGGTTCTGTATAGACATCAGAATCAAGAGTTGTGCTGGATTCATTAGCTGTAGACTGTGATAAAGTTCTAAATCTGCCCATAAATGAAGAACCACTTTCATCATAACCACTTAAACTCTGAGTGCTTTTATTCCAAACAACCTCCAAAGCTGATTTGGCCCGCTGAAGAGTAGAGCCAAACTTAGGAAAGCTGAAGGTCTTATCTGAGAGATCAATGCTTAGTCGACTGTGCCAGGATTTTGGTGGAGCATCCTCTGAATCATCACTTTGCAACTCACTCTGGCTACGATACATCATTGGCATTCTTGTTTGGTTCTGGTAAATTTCATTGGCATTTGTTTCACTATAGGAATCATATTCACTAGTCCATTGACTTTGTACTGCCGTGCATATCTCTGGGCAAGATGGAGAATTGCTATCAAGTGTGTAGTTGTAGTTTTCCGTGTTATATGGAAGATCGGTACTTTGGCACTTTTCATAATTGTTTGCATAAATTTCCATCTGTTGTTCTGAAGGACAGTTAACATTATAGGCAAAGGCATGTTGGGTTGATGTGTCAAGACCAGAATCGGTTCCTTGTTCTAAATGGTGCCATTCCTTCCAAGGAGACAAATCACCATGGAGTGAAAGTTGAGAATCACTGTAGTGACTACGGTCTCCAGAAGCACAAAGTATTCCATTGCTAACGCCACTGTCAACAGTTTCAGTATTCTCTATTTCATTTTCTTCATGGTAAGGCTCTGCATCATTACCAAAAGCTTGTTCTTGTGAGCTTGCATACCAGGTTGATGAACTGTCTTCAGGTCTTCTTTGCCATAGTTCCCTATCAGAAGAGGACAACAAAGAACTGCCATTGGTTCTAGCAAAATACTGGTTTTCTGAAAAGTCTTCAGAGTAGGACTGACATAACTTTGAAAAATCTGATTCAGAACGACTTAGTTTGGGCGTAGAAAAATCAGTTTGTGAATGCCACAAAGGAGTTGAATCACTGTAATATACTTTGCTTTTTTCTAAACTATCAGATACCGGAGACTGAAAATTAAGATCCCCATAGTCATCTTTGCTTTTATAAGTGACATCAGCTGTCCTGTGAGGTTTTTTATTGTGAGATGATTGCCCACTCTTTTTGCTCCCAGAGGACTTCATCTGACTTTCTGATTTGGAAATCATTGCATAACTATTCCTGTTGATATCAGGTTCAATTTCCTTGTCACTATCTTCCTGACATTCCCATTCATCATGGTTAATCTTTGGCTCCATGGCAGAAAATTTCATATCCATACTCTCATAAGTCTGAGAAGAAGGTAGCACTTTTTCTTTTTTACCTTTCAAATCATGTGAAAGAATATCTGTAGAAATCCCTATTCCAGTTCCTTTTAGTTTATAACATTTTTTTAAAACTAAATCTCTGTCCTGTTGTGTACCAAAATAGACAAGAATTGGTCGAGGCTTTGCATTGGGACAGTCTCTTTGATGTCCTATTCTGTGTGCAAGTTCAATTTTCATGCTGTTTTGCGCATCAGCAAATCCCATTTTCTCGACTAAGATTCTATAAACAACATTTTCACTAATTTCCCCTTTCTCTTCAGGCACATTTAAAAATCTAAGACTGACTTTACTACTGTGGTGACCTAACTGTTTAATATAGTCATGAATATCTCGAGTTTCCCTTCTTGACTGTACAAATCCTGTTCTCAGCTGTTCGATTTCACTTTGTACAACCTCAACACTACTAGAAATTTCATCAATTGATTGCTTTAGAGAGTTCACATGTCCTCTTAATTCTGAAAGCTCAGTTTCAATTTGACTTATACCTTGCAATTCTTTGAAGATCATTTCCATGACATCATGGGTTTGACTTATGCACCCTGTTGAACTAAAGCTGGGCTCGAGCGTACTGCTTTTTTGCTGACGAACTGTTCTGTCTAAAGACTTGCTCCGCAACCCCCATGTTTTTTTCCATGTGCTTACTTCTGAATCTGAGGAAACACATTCTTGACTTTTTTTCCATTTTCTAAATTTGCGTAGAGCACCCATTTTTAAACTATGTAAGGTACGTTCCCCATCAGAACTTCCATCAGATGGAGCTAAACTGCTCATACTTTTCCTGTTTCGCCTCACTGGCATGGTGTGAGATGTGTATTCCTTGGTTGTACTGCCAGCCCTTGTTTCACTTAGAGATTCAGAGAGTGAGCTATCAAGAGAAGATACTTCTTGAAATGCATCCTCGTTATTATTGCCAACTAGAATAACATTCTTTTGCAGCCCATTGGCAATTGCTACCCGGTAACTGAAGGTTGGAGAAAGTGAAAATTCCTTCTTTACAATATCTCCTTCAGTTGATAAATTGCAAGAAGAAGAGCACTTGGCAATTTTTTTGACTGTGCTTTTTATGGTAGTTGAGATGTTGGGATTTTTGTATAGGCCAAATTGGGAAATATCCTGTTCCTTTTTGCTCGGACTCTCTTTCTTTTTAGTAGGATTCCCCAATTTCTTTGTAAACATTCCTTTGCAAAGCTTATATATATAAGAGAAAATCAGGCTCTTCAAAAGGGCAGAAACCATCAGGGGAACTTTATATTAACCTATATTTGCGAAAAAATGTAACATTGGCTCCTGAGAAAGGTTTGTACATCCACGGCATGCACAGCTGTAGCACAAAAAATTGTGCGTGTTACAAAGAGTGTCCTGTGGAAAGACTACAAAGTCTGCAGGCTGGCACTCCACTTCTCATGACTCCTGGATGTTTCTACAATGAAGGGAATTATAGTATCATTGCTGAGTAATTAGAGCATAGAAATACTAAATAATGAAGGCAGAATGCAAACACAGCATGCAACATGTTTTGGGTGATGCAGTAAGGTCAGAAACATATATGTTTAACTGTTTTTGGCATGCCTAATATTATTAATGATGTGCTAAATTCTATTAAGGTATTAGTGACAAAACATGAATTTAAGGGCCCCCAACTTCGGCCATCATTTTTTGTTTTTGAATGGAGTGGGGAAAGGTTAAAACGTATGTCAACTTGTCATTGTTGTCTGTGTCCACATTTAGAATATTTTTTCTTACTATTAACAGGTGTCAATCAGAACAAGAATGTAGGGACAGATCCAACATGACTACTCCTTTGATGGGTATCAAGCAGAAGAGAAAGTTAAGAAAAAATTCTCAAATTACTGTTTATTTAAGGATTGTCAGACAGAATAGGTAATCTGGTAATCACCCCTCACTGCCTGCCTTTTTGGTAGGTGTAAGACAGACCAATGATTAAGCTAAAATCTCCTTAAAGCTATTTGTTGGGTGTCAGACAGAAAAGAAATGCAGTTAATACCCTTAATTTTTCTATAGCTTTAGACAGAACAGGAAGTATAGGGATATCACCAAATAGGGGATTTATAGTAAAGTGGTGGCGATTCAGGCTGGGATCACACTGCGGAGCAGTTCACAGAAGGGGTCAGGTGCGTCCCTGTTCACCATTTCAGGTCTGATTTTGGTCTGAATTCTTGGCTAAATTTGGACCTGAAACAGACCAGAAGACGCAAAGAATTCCTGTGCAATTTGCTCCATAGCCATCCCGGAGCTGTGTGAACTGGCTCCATTGAGAGCCGGTCACAGTCTCCCGACATGCAAATTGGATGTGGAGAAACCTGCATCCAATTTGCATTATTGTGAACCCAGCCTTGGAGTCTTGGCTGGGATTTTGTTGCTATCTGTTTTCTCCTGAGGGAAATTTGTCCAGGTGTCAGATGGCACAGAAAGAGAAGATACATTTCTTCTGTGGGGGCACATGCAATATTTTAGCTGGATTTGGGCAGTAAAGCTGTTTGCATTAAGAGTGATCTTTTTTCATAATGCAATGATGTTTGATTAAAACTTTAAACATTCTTTATCTGGCCTATAAATAAGGTAGAAAAACATGAAATGATTCCTCAGTTACATATATTGGCATTTAAGAAGAGTTCAAACAAAAGATAATTATGTTGTAAAAAGAAGTCACTGCATACCACTTTAGTATAGCACATTAAAATGACATTGACTTCACTGACTTAGGCAGGCCATAGACGGTGCAGATTTATTTCCTGTAACCACGTGTTGCAGGAAAAAAATTCACATGATTCCTCCATCAACCCAGACAGTGCTGACAGGGAAATCCTTCCTGCTGAGCAATTGTCTTCCCCCAGCGGGGGGCGGGTGGTGGAAGCCAGTGCTTATCGCCAGCGGCTATAGCAGCCATTTGTGATAATTGCAAGTGAATCCGACAGGTTGGTTATACCCAAATTGATCTATTGATCAACTTGGTACCTTCAGTCTGCCCATTAATGGTTCGAATCTCGACCAGTTCCTGCTGAACTCTGTATGGCCGGCCTTAATGTGCCTTAGACTGGAATGCAACTGCCCAACTTGATATAAACTGTGACAATTTAACAAGATCAGACATTGAAATGCCTGTTCCCACACAGTAGAATATCTCTCATTAAGGGACTGTTCTTTTCACTATAAAACAAAATACATGTAGTACTTTGTCCCATGCCGCTAGCTGCTTCCTAACGCTAGCTGTGAGGTCCAACCTGCACCCCCTCTCCTCCAGCCATGGCTACTTTATGCAGACAAGTAACGGCAAGAGGAATGCAGGGGTGGGGGTGTCAGCCTCTGCATTTCTCTTGTTGCTTGTCCATGGAAAGTGCTGAGGCAAGCTGCTACTATGCTGCATCCGTCTCCTTCCTAGCTATTGTCAGATCAGTGTCATCAAGATAGGAGAGGGTGCTGGTTGGCCCTTATAGCTAGGTTTAGGAAGCACCTAGCAACATGGGATAGTACTAAATCTTCATTAAATGAATGTGGGTACATATAGTAAGTATAACCTATTTAAAATATGTTTAGCATGGGGAGTAGGACTACTAGGGCTAACTATGATTATCATTTAGGCATTTCTATGTATGGAAGACAAACAAAAACACAAAAGCCCAGACTTTGGAAAACAGAAGCAATGAAATGGTGTGAATGAAAATATGAAAAATAATTCAAGAGCTATCAAGAAGGTACATGAAGTCTATTTGGAAAGCTCATGCTCCCATCAAAGTTTTTTTTTTTTTTTTATATATTTCGAACACACTTATATTAATGTTAGGCTTTCCAATTTTAGCTGACAAATACCTTGCTTAATCTCATCATACCAGGGAATACTTTGAGTCCTTTTGACAGGAGTGATTTCTGGCAAAAGTGGTTATTTGTTTAATCGAGTTTTGCAACCCGAAGCAAACTGTGCTGTGTACTGTGCAGCAGTTCGTCTATCTCTGCTCCTTGCAGGCAGTGTCATAGGGTGCTCAGCTCACAATTCTTCAAACTTTAATGCAAGTTGCCATAAAAGGTCATTTTAGGGCACAGGTAAACCAGCTGTTGCCTAGTATGCTACCGGGATGCTAGAGTGGAGTGAGAAATCGCAATCCTAAATTTAAGGGTTATGTAATAGCATTCTAAATAAAAAAAATTCAAATATCTGCATACTTACAGCATTATACATTAAAGTATTCTTAATTGCAGATCGTATTAGAATTTACTTTCCTGAAGTCAGACACAGACAAGATGATTACTGGTCAGCTGCTTAGGGATACTACACTTACATTATTGTTTAAAGTGTGTGATAACTTGACTCAAGATCCCTTTACTGTGGGAACTGTGAATGGAAGACTACAAGTCCAATCTACCACCTTTCAGAGGGATCTGTAGATCTTAATAGAGCACAAGTGCAGTGATATCACCACACTTGCAGTTTATTAATTACTTCCTCCAGCCCCAAAGCTGTAGGTCTGTACATCCGTACCTGTACCTCTGCAGGCCTAAATGCAAAAAATTAATACAAGCACAATTTTCTTTTCTTAATAGGGGTGCTATTATTTAGTTATTTTCTACAAAGATGGACTATACTTTTAAAATACCAAGCTGTCCAGCAAACAAAAAGTTAAAAACATTTGAGTTAAAAATTTTAACCACAAAAAAAAAGCGGTTTCTATAATTTCTTAAATGGTGTTAGCTGTTATTAGGCTTTAATTTGTTAGGTCACTTATGGAACGTTAATTTAAATTTACTAGTCCATCACTAGCTTCCCCATGGGTTGACAATGCTGCTGTCTAAGGGTAGTTACGTTGCTGCTCCATAAATACAGTGGAGGAGTGAGTGTAGTCATCCTAAGACAGGAAGTATGTTACTGGCAGGATTAGCAAGTGAAAATAAAAGAAGAAAGCCTACAAAAGAAAACAGATGCAACCACCAAATCTAAGGATTGATAAGCTGCAATATAATAAATTTCTGGTTTTGAATTTAGAAATGATTTAAAGTGTATGCCAGGGGTCTCCAAACTTTGTAAACAAAGGGACAATTTACTGTCCTTCAGACTTTAGGGGGGGGGGGCGGACTGCGGCCATTGGGAGTAGAAAAAGTCCCAATGGCAGTGGAAAAAACAATGCCCCATCATTGGTGTGAGTGGGAGGAATTGCGCCCCATCATTGGTGTCATTGAGAGGAATTGTGTCCCTTCGTTGGTGTCAGTGAGGGGAATTATGTCCCATTGTTGGCATTAGTTAATTAAATAGTGCCCCGTGGGCTGAATAAAAACAAGCAAAGGGCCACAGTTTGGAGACCGCTGGTGTATGCAAACCCAAAATCGATTTTTCAGCATGTTTGGCATAATGCCCCACTATATACAATTTTCCCGAGCAAGCAATGGCAGCAGCAGCACCCGAGAGCTGATGGAAAAATCAGCTAGGGTGAAGACACAGTAGGATCCCTGGACAGGGAAGTGTCCTAATATTAAAAGTCAGCAGCTACAGTATTTGTAGCTGCTGACTTAATTTTTTCTGAAGGAGGCTGGACCTCCTCTTTAAAGTGGTTTAAAAAAAAGAAAACTGTATTTAAGTATGTATTCTGAATTTTAAAAAGTGCCTTCTGTTACTCTCAGCCTCCTCCATGTGGACTATGGACTAAAGGAATGTGTAGTGTGCATAGAGCAGTGCACATGACCACAACTAAACTGCACTGCTAGTGCCAAACAAATGGAAGTGAGGGGGAAAAAGAGTTCACAAAAGATGTTACAAGGAGGCAGTAAAACACATTAAGAATCTATTTCAAAATAAGGATATTCTTTAGTGTGTGTATATATATATATATATATATATATATATATATATATATATATATATATGTATATTAATATAGTATATTATATATTAATACTTAATATAATATAATATAATACTTAGTATATTAAATGCTGGTGTAATTATATTTGTTAAAACTATGGGGGGGGGGGGGGTACAGTGGGTGTCCAGCTTACAGCACCAAAATGGGTAGAAGCATTCCTGCTCGTGTGGAAGCTTAAGTTGTTGCATGAATATCTACAATGTACAACAGAAGAAATTTAGTAATTAATGGTGTCATATATACTTTAAAAACATCAGTTGTGCTCAAAAGCTTGCATACCCTGCAGAAATTGTGAAATTTTGGCATTAATATTGAAAATATGACTGATCATGCCAAAAAACTGTCTTTTTTTTAAAGATAGCAAATGAATGAAGCCAATTAGTATCACATAGTTTTTTTTGGATTCTTTTTAAAACATAATGATAACAGAAATCACCCAAATGGCCCTGATCAAAAGTTTACATACCCTGGAATGTTTGGCCTTGGTACAGACACAGAAGGTGGCACACACAGGTTAACCACTTCAATACAGGGCATTTTCACCCCCTTCCTGCCCAGACCAATTTTTAGTTTTCAGCGCTCTAGCACTTTGAATGACAATTGTGCAGTCGTGCGATGTTGTACCCAAACAAAATTGATGTCCTTTTTTTCCCACAAATAGAGCTTTCTTTTAGTGGTATTTGATCACCTCTGTGGTTTTTATTGTTTGCGCTATAAACAAAAGAAGAGCGACAATTTTGAAAAAAAAACACAATATTTTTTACTTTTTGCTATAATATACATCCCAATTAAAAAAAAAAAAAACCACATTTTTTCCTTAGTTTAGGCCGATATGTATTCTTCTACATATTTTTGGTAAAAAAAAAAAAAAAAAAACGCAATAAGCATATATTGATTGGTTTGCGCAAAAGTTATAGCGTCTACAAAATACGGGATAGATTTATGGCATCTTTTTTTTTTTACTAGCAATGACGGTGATCTGCATTTTTTTTTTTTGTGACTGTGACATTGCAACAGACATATCAGACACTTTTGACACATTGTTGGGACCATTCACATTTATTCAGCGATCAGTGCTATAAAATTGCACTGATTACTGTATAAATGTGACTGGCAGGGAAGAGGTTAACACTAGGGGGTGATTGAGGGGTTAATTATGTTTCCTAGGGAGTGATTCTAACTTTAGGGGGAGAGGACTCACAAGGGGAGGAGACCGATCGGTGTTCCTCTGTACTGGGGACACACATCGGTCTCCTCTCACCTGAAAGGACGTGGATCTGTGTGTTTACACACACAGATCCACGGTCCTGCTCAGTTAACGGGCAATCGCGGGTGCCCGGCGGACATCACCCCTAGATGACCGGGAAGCCCAGGACGTCATATGACGCCCGCCCAGGATGGGAGATCCCTCCTGCGGGCGTCATATTACTATCGGCGGGTAGGGAAGTGGTTAAAATGGCATGTTTTGTTCAAGTAACGTTGAATTGTGCACCTTAAAAGCAACCAAATTTTTGGAGAACAGCCTGTAGTCAATATTAATGCCAAAATTTCACAATTTCTGCCAGGGTATGCAAACTTTTGAGCACAACTGTAGATCTACTATAAGAGGACCTCAATGTACCAATATTAATCACAGGCATTATAACTGGTTAGACTTTACTGCTTTTAAGTGTATTCATTTTGTAGCGAAGGGCAGACAACCCTATAATTTGTAATCTGTGAGAGTTCTGGTTTAAGCAATGCATGTTTATTTTCTCCAAGAACCAACATTTTGAGTGTCCAGTACAATAGGGTTGCATCTCTAAAGGAGTAGAGCATGTTGGTTTGTACAAAGTGAACTTTTTCTTAGCTTAGTGAATGAGATGAAGCTAAGTGAAAATTCACTTCACAAATAATACCTAGTCATATGCAAGAATTAAAAAACAGAATTTTTGTTTGCACATGGTTCACTAAAAAAGTTTTAGATACAGGAGTAAGGGGTAGTGAGAAACATTAACAGAATTCAAGGAGCCTGAGCTTTACAAATAGCCCTTCAGTCCCACAACACATGTTCAAAATAAAACCTGGAGAAAAAAATACACATGTACATACAAATATAAATGTGCTCTGTGTAACAAATACCCAATCAATATATTTTATTTCATCAGAGCAAAACTAAGGCAAGAGGAGAGTTATATACATACATGTGTAATTCTATCCAAAACTGTCCACCTGAAAGTCAAATGATAGCAGCGTTAAGCACAAATCTCTACCCCAATGGAGCTTTAAACACAATTGATTTAGGGGACATACAGAAAACAATGGAATAATGATCAGCCTTTGTCCAATGAGATAATAGATGGAGGACGTGTAATGCACTGCTACCATGACAGTGATCTATTTTGCTTGTCCATAGGGATCTTTAATCCAGACATCCGGATCTGGATGTGTCTGCTGCTTCTTATTAATAATTCCATGCAATACACATGTATTACTTCACCGAGTGCCACTCTCTTAAGTCATTGTAAGCAGTAAAATAAATATAAAAACCCAGACCAGAATTCATAAATCAGTAATTTAAAAGAATGTTTGATATTTAAGGCACAGTGAAATAGATATCTAGAAATATTTCTCATTAATGACATTATGTTGAAAAGATTACGCTTAAATTATTCTGGATAAAAGATCCCAAACTACTTGGGTTCCTAGCATGTGGCTTTTGAGCTTTATACAGCTCTCTGCTTCCTTTGATGTTGTTCACAGCATCTTCTGCATTTTATACTTCCCTTAAAGTGCAACTCTGGGCACTGGCAATAAATGCAATTATAGCGAGGCCTCCTCACACTGCAAGGGTTAAAGTAGCATTTCAGGCGAAAGCTAACTACTCTTAAAAATGTTCTTTCCCCTCTCCAAACACCTAAACTGACTAAGCTGTAGATGTAAGATGTATATACTTGCTTATTCCCAGCCAGCTCCAGTCCAGTCACATGATCCAGCTCCCCTGTGTCAGCCAGCAGTGGATGCAGGGGAGAGGAAGGAGCACCAACAGTGGATGGGCCATAGGAGACTATGGGTGATGTTACCACTTTGCAGCTGTTGTCAAGCTCCTCTCCTGTCCCCCTGCAGATGTCGCAGGCTGACACAGGGGATCACATGACCAAACCAGAGTGGGCTGAAAATATGTGGCTAAAACATCTTTCTTATATAGCTTGATCAGCATAGGTGTTAGGAAGGGGAAGGGAGCATGTTTAAAGGATAAGTTGTTTAAAGGAGAAGTTCACCTTTGGTAAGATGTTACATGTTACACCGTAACATCTTACCAAAGAGCACCTGCCTGTGCCCCCAGATGCCCCGCTGTGACAGCGGGCAAGGGATTTTCTGCCTCACAATGTGACCATGCAGGGATTCGCCCATACATAGCCGCATCATTTATCCACAGTCATCTGTGAATGAATGAACTCCAACTACCGTCTGCCACTGTGGCAGACAGCTTGTAGTTCTTCATAAACTGTGAAGAACTACATGCTCATCGATCTTCCTGCTCTCCAGTAACCTTCTGCCTATACAGAAGGTATAAGCAGGCAGCTTTGTTGAGAGTCTGCAGGAGCCTGACATTGCACCCATGATCTGCTGATCAGGAGAGGAGCGTTTGGGGAGAAAAATGCTGAATGCACCTAAACGAGTGCAGACATGTCTAAAAGTCGAGGTGGGGGTCACCTTTGTAAGGCCTCGTGCACACATGACATTTTTTTTCCTCCCCTAGATGCCTTTGAGCGAGGGGAGAAAAAAGCAGCTTAGAAAACATGCCTAAAGTCATGCTTTGCTAAAGCATTTAGGTGCGTTTAGCGCTTGAGCGTTTATTCATTCCAATAGCCAGAATAAATTATCATTCAGGACAATGGAATGACTAAACAGCCAAACAATTGACGCATCTAAACACTTTTTCAAAGCATGACTTTAGGTGTGTTTTTAAGCTGCTTTTTCCTCCCCTTGATCAAAGGCCTCATGAGGCTTTACAAAGGATGCCCCCGACCTTGACTCATGGATACTGATCTTGCCAGGATATTCACCTTGCTCTGTCCCAGTTGGTATATTTGTCAGTTAAGCTAGCAGAAGCAACCAGGGAGGAGTGCTGTCAAGGTGAGAAGCAATGGGTTGGGGTCAGGGGTTTTGAATAGACACTGTCACTCTGCCCCGAATAGGCAAGGTGACGGTTTCTTTTTAATTAAAGGTTTGGGACTTCTGTTATCACGGTTCATTGCAAGAGGGCTGTATTCCTTTTAACTTATTTTTTTTATACCAGTCCAAAATAACAGACTGGCAATCTGACTTCTATTTCTAGTACACGTATATCAAGTGTTTGCTGGGCTGCCATCTAGATGAATCCACCGTCATATCACATTTGAAGAAGAAACGCCTGAACTCAGCCACTGAAAAAGCCAAAGTAACTTTCCCCACAGACAATGAGGCAATCAATATTGTGTACAACTCAACTACTGTAAGACAAGACAAACAGCATGTGTCACTAGATTTAGAAGTACAATACTGTTTGATTTAATAAAGACAAGTGCGTCTACAAAAAAAGATATGTCGAAGCTTTTGGGAGAGCGGTATTGTGACTAGATAAAGCATAGATATAAATACTCAATGTCATCTGCATGTTAAATGGGAGGCCTGCCTTAAGCTCGTTACACATGACAATTTTCAGTCAATATCAGCCACTTTTGATCCACAAATAAAATTGCAAATAATCAACAGAACCAAGCAATTTACCACCCAAGAATTTGATTGACCACCAGAAATCAGCCAACTGTGTTGTCATAGCTTGGCCAATACATGAACAGTTTCAATTGAAGGATCATGTTAAAATGGAATTGATGGCAGTTTTGTCAAAAGCAACTGGCACTACCTCAGAAATTTAGTTCCCATCTCCTTGCAGTTTGCTAAAAACACCATTTTATTTCTTAATTTGCTTTGGCATCTTGACAAAAAAAAAAAAAATGGAATCAAAAGTTTGAATCTATCAAATTGTCACATGATTGGTCAGCTTTGAGGCTACCAAAATGAAGATGTACTGCAGACCAACTCACACTATAAACTTAAATATATAGTAAACCCAAAAACAGAAATGTATTAAATTACAGTTTATTAATTATTAGATGTTCTTTTTAGGCTGTTTCCTTTATTTTCACCTGGTGATCCAGACAGTAAATGTTTAACTTCCTTTAACAGACAAAGCTGTCCAGACAAAGTAGCAGATAGAGGGTTGAGACAAACCATTTACCACTGACAGAGGTGCTTACAATGGTCAGCTTTTCCTGTATTATTTCCTGTATAATGTGTTAGCTGGAGTTCAGCTTCAATTTATTAATTGAGTCCATCTGAATCTGCTAGTCTAACACTTCCCTCTCCCCAGACTAACAATACTGCTGTCCAAAGCTGTCTGCTTTACCATTTCATTCAGCATGTAGATACCTTAAGATTAAGAAGGTGCAAACGGTTCAGCGCGATCATGAAGCCCACTGAATGACCACAATGCACTGCGTCTCCGCACAGTGCATTGAAAGCTCTGATTGGCTGAAGCAATGAAAGCTTTGCCCAATCAAGGCACAGAGCACTGTCAGAGCCATGACTGGACTCTGTCATGATGACTGTATCCAATCATGGCTCATTGCTCTTATTCTCGCCAACACAGCCATTTGTAGTGTGATAGCGGCGTAGAGAGAGATAGAACAGGGCTCTGTTCAGTGGTATTAGACAGTTAGTGTGCTATAGAGTTCTATTCTGATTCTATTGTCAATGTAGAATATCAGTTTAATGTGCATCTAGGGATAGATCAGTGTGAGTGTAGAGCGACCATTCATCTTTTAGTGTGAATGTAGGGATAGTTCAGTCGGTGTGAGTGTAGTGACCGTTTAACACAGTATATTTTCTTATGTTACTGCAAGTTTAACACCATATAGTTCTATGCATTACTGCAAGTTTAACGCCATATAGTTCTGTGCCTTACTGCACGTTTAACGCTTTATATTTCATTGTGTTACTGTAAGTTTAACGCCATATAGTTCTGTGCGTTACTGCAAGTTTAACGCTGTATAGTCAAACAGGTGCGGAAAGATTGTTCTTTGGGTGTCGGTGGAGCCTTCACACCGTAACCCTATAGAGGTACTCTTGAGGAAAGCAAGAATTGGCCTTGCTGTCAAAAATTGCAATGATATGCACCTGTCAAACGGGTGCGGAAAAATTGTTTCACAATACATGCCCAGAGTCTAAATGCAAGCTTGTCAATGCTGCTGGCTCTACAACTTCTGCCTTTCTGCCTGGTGGATTCTGCCCCTTCTGTGAATTTGCAGAATGTGCTGTACCACAATGGCAGGTTCCCAGTCACTATTTCTTTTCATGTAAGGGCAGGGAAGATATATTTCATTCACAGCACACTGAGTAACTGTTTGCAACTCGGAAGGATGCAGAACAGGGATCAGTGCTGCAGCTTGTTGTGACCCCATATCTCCATACAGCTGGAGATGATGCAAGATTTGTCAGCTCTACCCCCTCCTCCTCCTCCATGCCCTCCTCTTCTGAATTGTCCTATGAACCTCAAATACCCCCTATGTGTTCAAAGGGCTATTCAATGAGTCAGGCTAAAAGGTGCCATGCAGTGCTTCAGCTGGTGTGTCTAGGGGACAGAAATCACACCGGAGCAGAGATTCTTGCAGCTCCGCAGGGACAGGCCCAGAGGTGGTCCACGTCATGCCAACTGGGGCCAGGAATGGTGGTGTGTGATAATGGCACAAACCTCCTGTCTGCCCTTAAACAGGGAGAGTTGACTCATGTACCATGCCTGGCACATGTCCTCAATTTGGTGGTACAGCATTTCCTAAATAGGTACCCAGGGTTGGATCTACAGATCTACTAAAGCAGGCCAGGAGAGTCTTTAGCTATTTTAGGCGATCATACACAGCCAGTGCTCGGTTGGCTGAAATTCAGCGGGAATTCCACCTGCCAGTAAACAGCCTGATTTGTGACATGCCCACATGCCCACAGGTGGAATTCGACTCAGGCTGGCTTGGCTTTTTTTTCCCATGCCAATGGCTGCTCATAAAGGATGCATGCACTGTACTGTCACCATTTGAGGAGGCCACAGGGATGGTGAGCCGTGACAATGCATGCATCAGTAACACAATCCCTGTTGTGTTCCTGCTGGAGCAGACTCTGCGTGGCATTATGGACAGGATACTCGAGGCAGAGCAGCGGGACGAAGAGGATGAATTCCTTTCCTCCCAAGGCCCAATGTACTGCAATATACTGCATCAAACGCACAGTAACTTGCAGTAACGCACAGAACTATATGGCGTTAAACTTGCAGTAATGCACAGAACTATATGGCATTAAACTTGCAGTAACATAATAAAATTTACAGCATTAAACTTGCAGTAACGCACTGAACTATATGGCGTTAAACTTGCAGTAATGCACAGAACTATATGGAGTTAAACTTGCAGTAACACAATAAAATATACTGTGTTAAACAATCACTACACTCACACTGACTGAACTATCCCTACATTCATACTAATGTAAAGACTGGGACTGGGAAACTGTCATTGTGGTACAGCACATTCTGCAAACTCACGGAAGGGGGCAGAATCCACCAGGCGGAAAGGAAGAAGTTGTAGAGCCAGCAGCTTTGAAAAGCTTGCATTTAGATGCTAGGCATGTACTGTCAAACAATTTTTCCGCACCTGTTTGACAGGTGCATATCATTGCAATTTTTGACAGCAAGGCCAATTCTTGCTTTCATCAAGAGTACCTCTATGGGGTTCGGTGTGAAGGCACCACCGACACCCAAAGAACAATCTTTCTGCACCTGTTTGACAGGTGCATATCATTGTAATTTGTGACAGCAAGGCAAATTCTTGCTTTCATCAAGAGTACCTCTATAGGGTTACGGTGTGAAGGCGCCACCGACCCAAATAACAATTGTTCCGCACTCGTTACAGAAGTAGAAATCCAAAATCTGTGGAAGAGACACCAGAATTTACCAAAAAAACTCTAATTATGTTCCCAGTGCACTACATCGTGGTCTCATCATACAGACTGGCTCCCCAAGCCGTTGCTTACAAAATAAAGAAAGCTTGCAGCGAAAATGTCATTTTTTGGACTTTATAAATGCAATCATTGCTGCAGCAGCTTCTATACACAGTGCAGATGTGCCACTTTTCGAGTGGACTAAGGCGACCCCCCAGGCACTATATTGAAAGGAATTTTTCTGTTTTATACTTTCACTTTAAGCATCAATACATCACTGCTCATTTAAAAATAAAGTTTGTTACAGACTTTTTTTCATTGATACATGTCCCCCAGGGCAGTACCCAGACCCCATATTCATTGTATGCCCAATTACTTGCATATAAGCCTTTACAATGGGCACTTTTGATTTTTCACGTTCAGGTCCCATAGACTTCAATGAGGTTCATTATTCGGTTCCAAACTTTCCCGATGTTCGAAAGTTCTGGTGCGAACTGAATAGGGGGTCATTCGGCCTATCCCTACTTAAGATAAGAAGTTTGGTACTGACCAGATCACCAGGTGAAATAATAGAAAAAATGCCTAACAAAGAAAACAAATGCAGCCATTATCATATAAGGCATCATTTATCAACATTTTCAACACAGTGTAACCCTTGAAACAACTTTCTGGTCTTGAGAACCCCTGCTAAAAATTACTAATTCTACAACTAATGATACAATAGTGTGATGGTCAGTGGGAAGAATGCTCTTTACACTTGTAGACATTGGGATGAAAATTCCCCTTACAGATAGCTAAAAAGATCAAAGGTGTGAGTGGGAACTTATCTTAGAGGCAGAAACTGCTTATTGTTCAAGGAACCCCTAGGAACCTCTGGAGGAACCCTGGGGTTTTCATGGAACCTTGGTTGAGAAACTCTGATCTAGGGATTGGTAATATATTACATTTTTGTTTTTTGGTTTATTACTGCTTTAAATAGTTCATCAAGCACCTGTGTGAATGTGAGACTTATTACACGTTATTTACACTGGGTGTCAAAGAGATCATATGTGTGTAAGAACTGAATGCAAAGTATTCCCATAGAATATTCATGTGCAGGAAACACAGGGAGGAATTTACCATTAGGCACCGTGTCTATAGGCATTTAGAGGAAAAGAGGCATTTTTTGCTATATAAATATTGGCCATTTAATATTTATCATCAGCAGGAATAGTCAAATAATAATTATCTACATGGTATCATAATATTCTAAGTCAGGCTAGGACCAGGAACACAAAGAAGCATATTGTGTACAAGGGCTGACTCAAGCAGAGTAGTTTTATATATGGCACCAAAATCTGTGTGCCTATAGGCTCCATGATAAAAATCTAGGGCTGATGAAGTATAATGTGTAACCTAATATTGACAATTAGTCATCTGTACTATGGTAAATTTCATCTGTTTCTGTTTTTCTACAGGTACATTTGTTTAACTCAAGCGTATTCACTATTGGAAATACTACTAATATTTCACAGTACTCATTGATTGCTTTTTCACGTTTACTCTTACAGCAATATCTGATTCTATGTCTATGGTTTAAGAATAATGTATGCTTGTAGTCTAGACTCTAAGATTTCGAAAGTCTCTTAACAGAATGTGACTCAGTCTTACTCAGTCGTATTGACAACACTGAGTGGTTTGTTGATATTAAGCACTCAATATTCCTGTCAATGAGATGTTGTTGGTCAATTGAGAATATAGAATTAGTTGGTCAGTAAGGTGGGATATAAACTTTGAAGAAATTCTTTTTTTATTCATGTTGTCAGAGGCATATATCCACTTACGAGACTGTCAGGTCTACTAAAAGCAGAGTGATCCATGATTACCTGTTCAAAAATGATTTACTATACTCACTTTATGAAAAATAGATAATGCTATGGGATCGCTTTTGTACCTTTGCAACTCAAATTCAACATGAAATAACGATTGCATGGAATAAGGATGAACTACGGTATGGAGAACCTCAAATTTGGTTTACGCCATGTCTATGGATGGTATGTGACTTCTACCCATACCCAATAAAAATACCGGGGCTGCCATGGCTGAACGCCTTTTAAAAGTGCTAGGTGTCTGGCTATTGCATGGGTCCTCTGGAACTAGTGTGCAGATCAGGTAAGCATGAATAAAGTCAGAACCAGTCTGCATACTTCCTCCAAGTTAATAACTGAAACCAGTGGGTCAATATAAAATCCAGGCAACAAAGCTGGGGTCAGCAGTAGCAACCCCCAATTTTTTTTCATTGCAGGTTCTCTTTTAAATGTATCAGCTTAACCCTTAAGAGCACCTGTCATTCTTGTAATGGCGAAGCATTTATTGCGAATTGAGACAAAGTTGGGTTTTGCTGGATGGGGACTGTTTTGCCTACCACTGAACCAATGAAAATAAGCAAAATATTGAGGTTGTGATAGTAGAATCCGATCTCCCCTAGCTTCTTACATAAATTGCTACATTGTTTATGTAAGCTAAGCTAAGCTGCATGTAACCAAATAGAGCAGCAATCACTTCTCATGTTCTGGAAGATTGCTGGAATTCCCTTTTTTTCTGATGGGTTAACTCAGAGAGAAGGGATGGCACAGACACATTAACGCCTGCGAGTCATATTACATCAGGCAAATCCAATCTGTATTCTTGGCTAACTGAATACAGATGAGCATGGGAAGATTGGATTTTCAGATCAAAAGAAGTCAAAGAAGCACATTAATTTTTAAGCAGACCAATGGCATGACAGCACTGCATTCAGCCAGCCAGGAATCCCACTTTAAATAATGGTCACATCCAGCAGTGGACTCAGGTGTTTAGATTTTTGTGCAACCAAACATATGATTAGCATTAGCATCTTGCTGCCGGCCAAGATTAAATTAACCCACTGCCTGCCATAGCTAAAAACTAATTCTTAAGATGCTGCTTTTCTGTATTAAGTTTCACTAGATAAATCACAGGTTAGGGATCGCAAAACGATTTAAGCAT
This sequence comes from Aquarana catesbeiana, assembly GCF_042186555.1. Lineage (NCBI taxonomy): Eukaryota > Metazoa > Chordata > Amphibia > Anura > Ranidae > Aquarana > Aquarana catesbeiana. Next base: position 81,438,348 of record NC_133326.1, on the reverse strand, counting down.
TATGCACATCCGTTCACACTTCTAATCTATTCCTGTCCTTGTCGGTGATTGTAAAGATGTGACTTCTGTCCCTTTAATTAGACTGTGCAGTGCTGTAGCCCCAGCTTGCTTCCACTTCAAAGTGCTAATTGTTTCCAGTTTTCTTATCATGCTCGGCCCAAATCACCGTTTAATCTGAATGGCAATTGTTCGGGATAATAATCTACGGTATGCCGCAGCTGATATTTTCAGATAAACTGCGGGGTGTTCATCTTGAAAGATTAATCAAGAAGCAGAAATGCATAAGCATCTGTAAATCTCAATTTAATATTAATCCTTGGGTGAACTAGAAAAAAAAAAAAAAAACTATTTCACATCAACAGCAGCAGCACCACCAAACGTTGCCTGCTTGTCATGATGCACAGCCATAGGCAACAGCCTTGCGTGTGTGTACTAGAGATAGTGTGCAGAATATTATCACTGAACACAGCTCCCTCCTGCACTCTCCTGAATCACAGTGTTCTTTAGAGTCTGGGAGTGCAAGGGTTAAAACGGTTACCGAAAGAGTCACTCGGCACTGTATGGGGTCACTGAAACCCTGCAGTAAGTGTTTTGTAAAAAAAAAAGTCAAATTTTAACTCTATGCTTCCCAAAAGGAAGTAAGGATGGAGATGTGTGTTGGAGCTGTACCCATTCCTCATATGCAGATACATTTGCCATCAATCATTGTTGCATCCCTTAGGTTTTGAACTTTGAATGATAACATGGGAGTACAATATCATGCACGCATGCCGTATGGGTTAGCACTTTGGAGTGACGGTCCGAGCAGCTTTCCAACAAGCATGCAGTGGCTGCAGACCCCTGATAGGAATGGCCGGTTGCATGCAAGGAAGAAGGATTGTGCCGTACAAGTGGAAAATACAAGTTCACACAATGGGGATCTTGGGGAAAGGGAAGGAATGCATACATACCTGTCACCGGTTTCTTCTCAAAACAAAGAAAATTACATACCAATGCTTCTAGAGTAGGTTTTTCCCTCGTATTTCCATTGCTACATTCCTATATTCTCCATTCATCCATAGCATGGCATGTTACAATACGAGGCGGCTTCACAGTGATTTGACTCAAGTGCAATCAGGCATGTTGCTAGTCTGCAATGGTATCTGTTCCTCTAAATTCCACCGTGCTCTCCTGGCAGCATCAAATGCATTTTTTAGAACTCCTCCTGCTATTTCTATCTATCACTTCCTACTGAGGCACTATTTATACAGTGTGTCTGTGATATAAAAAAAAAAAAAAAAAACAAGGGAGTCAGATTCCCACTTCAGAAAAAAGAAAGAGGAAAAACATTAAGAACCAAGCGTAGTAGATGTCCTGGTGTTTTCAGAGCTGAGAACTTCACATATCGCTGTTCCTTCTGCCTGGTTTTCTGAATGCAGCACACACTGCAATAGCCACAGCCCACCTCTGTTGAAAGCAGCCCCTCCACTTGCCAGATTGAGTACAACAAGAAAAAAAAAAAAAGAAAGAGAAAGAGAGAAAAAAAAGCATCAGAGGCTGAGTGAGAGTCCTTGCTCACACATCCAGCACATGAGATGCACTCTGAAAGCCAGCAGGTGCATCACTGGCCACAGCACCGATAGCAGTGTGAGGTACCGCCTCTAGCTTGTAGAGGAAATCTGGTTGCTAGGGCCATGTCTCGGCTAACCTTTCATTTATCACAATAACGTGACCAAGAGTGACAACTGCACTGCCATTTCTTTCAGCAGAGTCTTTTCACTGCCACTGGACACTTCAATAATAAAACTGATGGATGCCTCTCTAATTGTTGATGCATGCTCGCCGAAGACAAGAACCGAAACGTCCCAGCGCACACATTTATTTTATTTTGTTGGATACTTTTTTTGCTTGTTATACACAGTTGTGAAACAAACTGATTTTTCAAACTTGCACCAATGCAAAAACCTAATATAAGAAACATAAGTAACAGTAGATGTAAACCCTGATTGTATGCAATTTACTGTCATTTGCTATAGTGCTGTATATCATAAAATTAAAAAAAGATATATTTTTTACCATTTTCATCTTTTTTTTGTATCTCAGCGCTGCTGATTTTCTCCAGCCCCACTTCTTGTCTCCATGCATTTACTTCAGCATTGGCTGCACTTACTGAGCAGGAATACCAAAGACATCACTGACCTCATTTGCCCTCATGGGCATATTAAATCAAAAATATTAATTTTACACTTCACCCAAAAAATGTATCTTTTTATGTAATAAAGCTGCTACTATTACCCACTTCAGCTCCGGAAGATTTACCTCCCCTTTATAACCAGGCCATTTTTGAGATACGGCACTGCGTTACTTTAACTGAGAATTGCACGGTTGTGTGATACTGTACCCAAATAAAATGTATGTCCTTTTTTCCCAAAAATAGAGCTTTTTTGGTGGTAATTGATCGCCTTTATGTTTTTAATTTTTTGCGCTATAAACAAAAAACGACCAACAATTTTGAAAAAAAAAATGCAATATTTTTTATTTTCTGTTTTAAAACATATCCAATAAAAAAAATTAAAAAATCAAATTTCTTCATCAATTTAGGCTGATATGTATTGTGCTACAAATCCCAATAAGCACATATTGATTGGTTTGCACAAATGGTTATAGCCTCTACAAACTATGGTGTATGTTTATGGAATTTTTATTAATTTATTTTTTTACTAGCAATGGTGGCGATTAGCAACTTATAGCAGGACTGCCATATTGCGGCTGACAAATCGGACACCTCACTGACACTTTTGACACTCTTTTGGGGACCAGTGGTCAGTGTTAAAAAATATGCACTGTCACTGCACTAATGACACTGACTTGGAAAGGGGTTAACACCAGGGGCAATCAAAGGGTTAACGGTGTGCCTAGCTGGTGTATCAGTGTAGTGGGGGAGGTGCTTTAACTAGAGAAAATGCATGGATTGGTGTTCCTGCTTTACAGAAACACAGGATCCATGCCTTCTGTACTGACAGAACACCGATGTGCCTTGTTTACATAGGCATATCGTCATTCTGCCTGTGTACAGAACAATCAGTGGGTGCTGGCAGGCATCGGGTCTGCGGGACCGCTGATAAGCTCCTGCTGTGTAGATTGACAGCAGGAGCAAGGCGCCACTGGCATGTACTCTTGTCCAATAGAAGTGCAAATAAATGTGCTATAGGGCGGTCAGCAAGTGGTTAAAGTTACATTAAAGTCTTGTTTTTTTTGTTTAAAAATAACAAACATGTTATACTTACCTGCTCAGTTGCAGTGGTTTTGCAAGAGCCCCCCAGATCCTCTTTCTCTTCTCGGGTCCCTCTTCGGTGCTCCTGGCCCCTCCCTCCTGCCAAGTGCCCCCACAGCAAGCAGCTAACTATGGGGGCACCCGAACTGAGCCACTGCTCTGTGTGTCAATTCAAACATGGAGCCATGGATCGGTCCCGCCCCCTCTCTCTCCTCATTGGCTCACTGACTTTGACAGCAGCAAGAGCCAATGGTGCCCGCTGCTGTGTCTCAGCCAATCAGGAAGGAGAGTCCTGGACAGCCGAGGCTCTCACGCAACATCACTGGATCGAGATAGGGCTCAGGTAAGTATTAGGGGGGCTGAGGGGGGCTGCTGCACACTGAAGGTTTTTTATCTTAATGCATACAATGCAGTAAAGGGGTTGTAAAGACAGAAGGTTTTTTTTATCTTAATGCATTCCATGCATTAAGATAAAAAACCTTCTGTGTGCAGCAGCCCCCCCCCAGCACCCCCTAATACTTAGCTGAGCCCCATTTCTATCCAGCAATGTCCATGAGTCCCGCGGTTGTCTGGGACTCTCCCCCCTGATTGGTTGAGACACAGCAGCGGCGCCATTGACTCCCACTGCTGTCAATCAAAGTCAGTTAGCAAATCAGGAGAGAGAGGGGCGGGGCTGAACTGCAGATCCGTGTCTGAATGGACACACTGAGCTGCAGCTCGGCTCGGGTGCCCCCATAGCAAGCTGCTTGCTGTAAGGGTGCTAGACAGGAGGGAGGGACCAGCGACGAGGGACCTGCAAAGAGGAGGATCTGGGCTGCCCTATGCAAATCCACTGCACAGGGCAGGTAAATATAACATGTTTGTTATTTTTTATTATTTTTTTTAAACAAGACTTTACAATCACTTTAGGATAAAAAACCTTCTGACTTTAGAACCACTTTAAATGATCAAACAAACAGAAAATTCATAAATCATAAGGAAGCGCTTACATAAATATAATCCTATGTACACCCCCAGCCCCTGCCTCTGAGGCTAAAAGGGGTAGCATGTCTCAAACACAGCGTTTTACTGCCCGCCAACCTCACATGTGAGAGAGCCCTTAGAAATATAATGAGACCTGATGTCAAACACAAAATTCACAAACACTTGTACAGTGTATAGGCTAATGAAGAAACATTTATCTTCATCCACCACTGCAAGTGCATTCAAACAAAACACCCCCGGTGCAACCACTCAAAGAGATGCAGCCCACCCTTTTTTTTACGCACAAATCAAGGAAGGAAAAACAGCGCGGCCTACCGTGTCTGTGCATGTGGGGGTACCTCTTCTCTCATGTACAGGCTCATCAATGCCCAGGACCAGACGGGGCCATGTTCATGTGAAAGTGAATATTGAGGCAGAACCTCAGCTTAGAGAAGAGCCGGATACTGTGTGCAGTAGTGCAATGTACAGAATCTGTCTGTAAAATATACCGTCCCATGTTACTACACACCTTTGCTGGATGAATATTCAATTTAGGAGGGATAGCACTGAGCCCCTGTCCTCTCCAGGAGTCCAGCATAACTCTTCCACCTCAGTCCATGACAGAATAGGGTCCTGTTGTGCACTAGCACGGATGTCTGCGTGTACTTACCTAACTCCTTCAGCTCTCCTGTACAATGCTGCTGGGTATATGGGGGCTCTGTACCATGGGTTCCGTCCCAGATACTTTGGAAGAACCAGCCACTAGGGAGGAAGCCAGAACACCGACCCCCTCACTACCGGAGGACCTGTCACCTACACCAGGTACCACGCTTTGTTGACTGGCTGCTGTACATTCCCACCACTCTATGGTTACCCATGGCAAAAATTCTCTTCTGATTTTCTCACTGAGTTAACCCTTCCGTGATGGCCTCTCTCTCCTACCCTGTGTGTGCTTTACTGGCCCTGTCTTTCTTATATGCCATGTACCACCATGAACCCCTTTAAATAACTTAAGACCAGGCAAACATCTCAGTCTCATAAATAACATTCACAGATTCTTCCTAACTAACTATCTTGGGCTGCCCAGGCATACCTTTGCAGGTAGAGATCTATATGTGGTAGAGTCCTTGAAGGTGAATCCCCTTAGGGTAGTAGTAAAGCATTGGTCTGGGCTACATCTTCCCCTTGCATTGGACCTTCTCATTTCCCATGCAGTCACACTGGTGGCCCTTGAACCTTCTCCCTATTTATATACAGACCAGGGTGGAGGGCAGAACAAAAAAGCCCAGAAAAACACAGATCCTGTATTAACCCTCTTTGTACTTGGGAAGTCAAAAACTAACCCTGTTTATTTTTAGGATGACTTTTGAGCCCCAAAGCTAAGAATAACAAATATGCCAAAGTCAAACAAAGCTAAAATGGTCAAGCTCTGGCCTACTACTTGTATTTCACTACTGGCCACTAAATGTGGTAGGTAAGCATGCCCTTTATTTAGACATTATTCTGCCCTAGGTACACCTAAATGATGTATGTGCTGTCCCTTTTAGTAAAAACTACTGCTAGAATGCACAATTGGAAATAGCAGGCCATCTGCTTTATTTGTATGTTTCAACTGTGCCGACTAAAAACAAGAGAATGGAGAGATGGTTTTCTTTTTACTCATCAATAAATAGCCTTCTAACTCAACTGAGCATCCTCTGCATCAACTCAGCATCCTCTCAACAGCCCCCTTCCTTAATTTGGCTACATGATAAAGAAAGCATTACCAAATTTTGTACACTTTGAGGCATTACACTGCCCCTCTAACCCTGCTGCCCTGGGTAATGGCCATCAGGTCATTATCACTAAGCAAAGTAAGGCTACAGTGTGTTACAAATTCATTCTACAATTACATGGCATCACTTTACACATTTCCTGGGCTCCAGTAGTTGGTGTTCCTAGGTAATCATTGGTGTGGATTTACTAAAGGCAGATTTGTGCACTTTGCAAGTGCAGTAGCTCCAGAGCTGAGTAAATAAGGGGAAGCTGTGCTGATTTCCAACAGCCAATCATGTGAAAGAAAAAATGTTGTGTTTTTATTTTCCTTGCATGTGATTGGGTATTCTTTCCAAAGCGAAGCTTCACCTCATTTACTAATTTCTGGAGCAACTGCAAATTGTACAGGCCTTTAGCAAATTTTCCGCACTGAGTCACTGCACTGCTATCAATATCAGCTTGGGGGTCAAATATTGTAGTCAAGTTTCTGAATTTAGGGAGTACATAATAACTATGTAGCATCCTGGGGTTTAGTCAGGGAGCTCCTCACCAAATTCCTTGTCAGAAGTAGCTACTACAGTTAATTGATAGAGATCTTTTGATTTCTCCCTAAGTTTGGCCTTGTTGCACTTTTCTCTTCTACCACTAGGTGGCCGGGAACTTGGTGGTACTAGATATGAGAAGGGCACTCAAAGGTCAGGTTATGGGTATATGAGGTTTTCTTGAAACCCTTGGCCTGCTGGGAGAACCTATATATTTGGGTAAGGTCAGGTAATCTCTGTTCTGTGCCACCTGGGCCGCTGTCTGTGTGGACATGTGTCGTACACCCCGGGCTTCTAGGCCAGAGATTTGGCCTATCCCAGGGGCATCGGGCTGCTAGGCTGTGTGAGAGCCTATCCAGAAGTAAGAGGGCAGCGGAGGGTTTGGACTGTGGCTTGCAGTCCAATCAAAAGTGGTCGGTGAAACTGTCATGGTCGGAGGTAGAAGGGAAGCTGTTGTCACTAAGGGACCAACCACGTTTACCAGAGACCACAGTGAGCAACTAAAGCAAGTACCGGAGCAGTATTTTCAAAGAACGGGCATGGTGGAGAATCGGCAAACTTCGGGCGGTGATCAAGTCAGGGACCCAACCAGCGGAGATGATGCTTGCAGAGCAGCCTTGTCTGTCAAGCCAAGGACCGAGCTGGTTAACAGGGGTGAAGCTTGAAAAGTATCTGGAGTGCCAGGCTAGGGATCCAGCAGGGAAGCGTGGGTGAAGCTTGAGTGAGATACCACCGCAAAAGCCTTGAGGAGCTCATGGGATTCAGAGTCAGTGAATTAGAGAGTCCAGTGAGAGACTAAGAGCTCAAGGGGCTGAAGAACTACAAGTAGAAGTTGTAGTGAAGCTGAGTGAACTGTTGAACTTTATGTTAGGAACTGTTAAGTACTGTTGCCATATGAGACAGCAATCCTGCACGTGCAGAAGTGGCTCCTTGCTGGGGCCTTTCCCTGTATGACTGTCCTATTGAAGTCTCGGAGTCTGCTAATTGAAATTGCAACTACTTAAGGATGTCCTGGCCCTAACCCTTTTTCCCTTCAAAATATAAAAAGAACTGTTAAAAGAAATAAAACCTCTTTTGCATCCAGGACGTGTCTGGCGCCCAATGACTTTGACCATCTTTGCACCCACTATGCCTCACAACCCACTACATATTGAAGGATGTCAGCTGTCTTTGGCCTTGAAGGTCCTCATTAGGCTGGAAGAGGTTAAAGACTTTGCTACAACTACAAAGCCGAGTAAGACAACAGTGTCTACAGTAAGTGGCATTCAGGAGACACATACAGTATGTAAGTCACATACAGTATGTAAGTAAGCGGTTTGATGAGTGTTATATAATGGCAGCTTGTAAACAGCAATGAAACAGCAATTTCTGGGCCAGGCTTAGCTTGATATATACAAATTAAATAAACAAAATGGCATTCTCATTGAAAACTATCTGATTTTGTATATACAGTAAATTAATACATTCTGAAAAAAGAAAATGAATCCAAAATGTTAATGTTATTCTTCTGTATAGAAGAGTCATGTAACAATCAGTGCCCATCTTAAAGGCAATCTATCACAGACAAAAATGTACTTTGGATATATTAAATAGTACTGAATATTTCTTCACTGGGTCAGTGTCTGGATCAATGATAAATTGTAAAAATATATTCATTTTAGGAATAAAGTAAACAGCAAAGTAAACAGCCTATTTGCCTTTATTAAAGACAGTGGCTCTAGCAGAAAAAATATAATGCAGATACAAGTGCAGGCACCAGTGGTGGCTGGTGTTTTTTTTTGGGGGGGGCAAACAATCCACGGACGGCACCCCCCCATCTGTTGGCCAGGCCACGGACGGCATCACCCCAGTTAGTGAGTCACCAGTCGGGGCCCCACACTTACCCTGTGGCGGGCGGCGGTGATGACTTCTCTCCTGGCTGCGGGCTGCATTAATCTTCTCCCTCCTCTCCTGCGTTCGCCATGCGTCTCCTGCTGGCCAACTCGATTGGATCTCCTTTAGGCCAATCGGGTCTCATGACTCGCTTCCTGATTGTCTAGGAAGAGATTCAGTGTTACAACAGCGAATATTCATTTGCTATTGTAACACAATTGGGTGGGCAGTGCTCTGCGTCCCAAGCCCACCTTTTTTGAAGCCTACTAGAGCCTCTGGTTCTAATCACATACTTCAACCCCCGCCCATTGGAATTCATGCATCCAGCACCCTGCATGTAGATCAGGGGGCCGGACACATGGATGAGGGGGGAAGTGCCCGTGCACCCCTGGTGGATGGCCACCACTGGCAGGCACCATACTGGCAGCAGCTTCAAAATCCTAAACACTGGGCTATTTTGACAAGCAAAAGTCTGATACTTGAGCATACAAGTATGAGTAGGGACTGTGTATTATTAACAAACTGACACAATCCCCCATTAAATTGTTGTAGGCAAAAAACAGGGAAATAAACCCCAAATCTCCAGACAAAGAGCTTAGAGTCAGGGTATGTAAGAGTGTCACAATACACAAGAATTTAATGGCATTTAAAAAGAAACAATGCTTCTTTATTCACATATATAACACATTTTCTTATTAAAAATTGATCCATTGATTCAGGGGTGAAAAAGATTGACCAACCACTCTGGGGGGTGGGGACAACAGAGACATAGACCAGACATGTTATGTCACCTAAAAACGCCAATAAATGTCAATCAGCCAGTGCATCTAAGGCTGGCCATACATTATACAATTTTCTTGTTAAATTTTCCTTAAGACCCCTTTCACACTGGAGGCGTTTTTCAGGCACTTTAGCACTAAAAATAGCACTTGTAAAGCACCTGAAAAAAGCCTCAGCTGCAATCCCAAAGTGAAAGCCCGAGTGCTTTTACACTGAAGCGGTGCACTGGCAGGGCGACAGAAAAAGTTCTGCAAGCAGCTTCTTTGCCCCTGCAACGGGGAATCTGTCCGCTGATCTACGCTGAGCAGGCAGAAGACAGCTCTGCATAGCAAAGCAGACATAGATAGCAGATCACCTATTCTTTTCCATCCAACTTTCATCTGATCCACTGTCATCTGTCTGTTTTTGGCGGCGTGGATCAGATCGAATGCCAGCAGATGTCAGTGGTCACATGTCTGTTGACATCCGCTGCTCCATAAAGAGCTATGGATGATCCGATCGGGTCCGCCTGAAAAACTGCCAGGGGGACCCGATTAATCCATCAGTGTGAAAGGGACCTAAGATTTTCCAAGTGGTAACTCGATGGCTAAGGCCCCTTTCACACTGACGGACCGATCAGGTCTGCCTGTAAGTTATTCAGGCGGACCCAATCCGACCATCCATCAGGGGCGGCCCATCCATTAAGGGGGTGGGTGTCTTTTTGAAGCACCTGCTTAGAGCCAGGGGCTCTAATAGGCTTAAAAATGGGGTGGGATCGGGGCGCAGAGAATGCAAACCGAGCCCACTCAGGTGTGTTACAGTAGCGAATGAATATTCACTATTATAACACTGATTCTCCTCCCAGCCAATCAGGAAGCTGGTCCCGTCACCCAATTGTCAATCCTATTAGATGCACTGGCTGATTGACATTTATTGGTGTTTTTAGGTGAGATAACATGTCTGGTCTTTGTCTCTGTTATCCCCCCCAGAGTGGTTGGTCCATCTTTTTCACCCCTGGGGAAGTTTTAAAACATGGTGGTGAGTTATTTTTTTTTCTCTTGTATAGTGGCAAGCTCTGTCACTACCTGTATGAGTAATGCCGTGTACACACGAGCGGACTTTACGGCAGACTTTGTCCGGTGTACTTTTCGACGGACTTTACAAATGAACGGACTTGCCTACACACAATCAACCAAAGTCCAACGGATTTGTACGTGATGACGTACGACCAGACTAAAACAAGGAAGTTCATAGCCAGTAGCCAATAGCTGCCCTAGCGTTGTTCTTTTGTCCGTCGGACTAGCATACAGACGAGCGGACTTTTCAACCGGGCTCGAGTCCGTCGGACAGATTTGAAACATGTTTCAAATCTAAGTCTGTCAAACTTTTGAGCCCACACACGATCGAATTGTCCGACAAAATCCGGTACGCTGGACCAAGTATGCCGTAAAGTCTGAATGTGTGTACGCGGCATTAGGCTTCATGCACACTGGGAATAAAAAATGCTGCTTATACAGGCATTTGGTGTTTCTTTCTTTCAGCTTGTAGAAACAACTCTATGTTGTCCTATGTGTCCATGCACACTTGGGCATTTGCAGGCATATTTGGAAAAGAGCATTTACATGCTGAAAAAAACCCATCCCAAGTGCATTTTTGAGAGGAGCTTTCAGACAGGAAAAACGCTTGATGCAAATAAATGCAGCATTTAGGCATGTTCAGCGTTTTCAAGTGTAAATTGATTATACAATAGTGGAAAATGAGCAAAAAGGGAATGTTTTGAAAAACAGCGCTTATAAACGCGCATAAATGCATGTGTAATATGAGCCTCTATGCGCGTTATTCTGCTGCTTTTTTTCTGCCAGAGGTTCTGCCGTTTTTTTGGCGTCTAGTGTGCATGGACCCTTACTTGTCAGAATTGCATTTGTTAAACCTGTAAAAGTTTGTGTTTTGAACCCACTTAAACTGCAAGCCAACAACAAAATACAAAGATTCCATGCAACTAATCTTGTAATTGAGGGTCACGTACCAGACAGGAGAACCAGGATGGTGACCTAACATTTCCCCACTGCAGTTAATAAATACAGCTTGCTTAGTGATCTACTCTATATTGTGACTGGACAATAATGAAGTACGACAACACTGATGAGTTTCTAATTCTGCTCAACCTGCTCTCTCCTCATATTCAGCATTTTCACTGATGGCACACGTGCACTGCCACTGTAGTAGAGCTTGACTGACTATTGCTGGCCTTCTCACTCCATGTATGAGTACTACTGTACAGGTGATTACAAGAGATGGATATCAGAAGAAATCTGAGACTACAGTTCCTTTAAGATCTGCCTGAGATTCAGCGGTGAAATATGCAGTTCCATTTAAATTATATGCAGGTGACTGAATACTTTTTGCAAACTTGTGCAGATTTATCATTAATTATCTCGTTACAATGAAATCAGAAAGTGGGTAGGATATATTAGGTAGCAAGTGAGCATGTCCTTGAAGTTGAAAGCAGAAAAAATGGGCAAGCATATGGATTTAAGCGACTTTAACAAGAGTCAAATTGTAATGGGTAGACGTAGACGGCTGGTTCAGAGCAACTCCAGAACTACAACTCTGGTGGGATGTTCCTGGTCTGCAGTGGTCAGGACCTACCAAAAGTAGTCCAAGGGCAAAAACCAGTGATAGGATCACGGACGGACAAGGCTCATTGCATGAGAAGCGAAGGCTGGCCCATGTAGTCCAATCCAGAAGAGCTACTGTAGCTCAAATTGCTGAAAAGATTAATGCTAGCTCCAATAGAAAGATGTCAGAACACACAGTGCATCACGGTTTTTTGTGCAAGGGATGGCGTAGCCGCAGACCGGTCAGGTGTTCACAGTCCTACAATGGGAACATGAGCATCTGAACTGACCAGAGAGCAATGGAAGAAGGTGGCCTGGTCTGATGAATCACATTTTCTTTCACATCATGTGGATGGCCGGGTATGTGTGCTTACCTGGAGAAGAGATGGCACCAGGATGCACTATGGGAAGAAGGAAGGTCAGCGAAAGCAATGTGACACTTTGGACAATTTTCTGATGGGAAACCTTGGGTCCTGCCATATATGTGAATGTTACTTGACACATACAACCTTCCTAAAAATTATTACTGATGAAATACACCCCTTCATGGTATTCTCTGATGGCAGTGGCCTCTTTCAGCAGTATAATGCGCTCTGCCACACTACAAGAATGGTTTAAGAACAGTTTAAGAAACACAACAAGTTCTAGTTGTTAACTCCAAATTCTCCAGATATCAATCTAATAGAGCATCTGTGGGATATGCTGGAGAACAAGCCCAATCCATGGATACCACACCTTGCAACTTACAGGGCTTTAAGGATCTGCTACTGATGTCTTGGTGGCAGAAACCACAGCATACCCTCAGAGGTCTAGTGGTGTCCATGCTTCTCCGGGTTAGATGTGTGTAAATACCTTACTTAACTCTGCTCCAGTCCTTTCATATGATACAAAAGCTCTGGCTCCCCTATGTCACGGAGCACCTGACAATTCCATGACACAGGATGTCACCCATAGGTTTCCATTGTCCATTTGTTCTCGGGGCTCCCTCTCCCCTTTATCATGGAACTACTGCTATATGGGAGAGGAGGGAATGCCGACAATAGATAGGCAATGAAAGCCGGTGGGTGACATCACGGGTTCCTGAATTCAGCCCTGTTGTCCAGCACTCCATGACATAGCGGAGCTTCTGCATTCTGTGACTGGATAAGAGCAGATTGAAATAAGGTATTTACACAGTTGTTTTTTACCAGCAGTATAAATCATAGGTGGTGGTGGGGGGGGGGGGAAATCAGGCTTTAAATGTATATTTACAAAGAATTTAACCAGTGCTCTATTTTCATCCTAAATCAATATCTAACCTTACATTAGATTACACCCATCTGCCACATATGCATTAACCATTGTTACATTTATTTGATGATGCCAAATCTGATTACTGCTTCCATCAGTGAAAATGGTGATGAGAATTTCTCCCTGTTCTTAGCTTAATGTTAAAGCTTGATGACTATAAGGGTATTTGTATATTGGGATTTTCCTACAGTCATACAAAGCAGGAATAAAGACTGAAAGAATCTGGAAGCTTGCAGTTTTTATCCTTAACTATATTTACTATTCAATTTGCAACCCTTCTTTTTAACTGAGCTTTTAGCATAATTTATTCTCTCACTCTTCCACTCTTTCATTTTTTAGGTGCTGATCTAGTTGCAAAACTAGGAAAAACAGATGAAAATGGAATTAAAATAGATTTGGCGTTTTATCTGCGTTCTATTGACTACAATGTAAAAAGACAGAAACCAGAAAGAACAGAACCTTACCAAGCTGATTTCTGAAAGCAGGAGGGAAATGTGATGCTAATGTTCATGCAAACAAAAAAAGCCAATAGCATTTCTGTATTATACTGACTTTTCTGTGTTGCTTGATAAAGAAAGAAGAATTAAAATAAATCTGTACCGAAGCAACATGTTGGCTACCATTACCAATTTTCCCTTCTAAATACCAAAGAGGCCAGTCACCAAAGTAATAAAGACATTTCATAATCAGAAAAGGCTAAAATAGAGACATAAAAAATTATGCCACCTTCAGGAAAGTTTAATCTACAGCTATTTTCATTTAGTTTAAGTTCACATTAAGCGGTTTTCATGGGACCACATTTGTGTGGGCACAGCAGCCCATTCTTTTGAATAGGCTGCTGTACCTGTGGATTAATGATGGCTTCACCTCCTTCTTATTCTAAACTGCAGGCAGAAACCTTCCCACACCATGTTATTTCCACAAAATTCCAAAGGCTGTTTTTTTTTGAACATGTGACCAGCAGTAGAGGACTAAAAGTTCCTCCTGCTTATGTTTCCCTGCAGACAGGCTGGGGATGAGCTGTGTCATGTGACAGCTGTATATTGATTAGGAAAAAGATGCTTACTTTTTTTTAACCACTTAAGGACCAAGCCTCTTTCTGAGATTTGGTGTTTAAAACATTTTTTTTTGCTAGAAAATTACTTAGAACCCCCAAACATTAAATATTTTTTTTCTAACACACTAGAGAATAAAATGGTGATTGTTGCAATACTTTTTTTTTTTTTAAATTTAAGATTTTTATTGTGTTTTATGAAGAGAAAAAGAATACAGAAACATTGCCAATTGGGCATACCCTGGCGTCTTAATGTTTACATAAACGGCAATGAGGGTAAAGCTTATTTAAGTGTAGCATTTATCGAACTATTTCAAGAACAAGTGGTTAGGAATAAGTAAACGATTATACTATAGATAACTATGGTAGCATACTGTAATCCTGTAACAGTAAGCTAAGTACTGTGGGTGTGGACATTTGTGTGCAATAAAAGTAATGGCATAACAATGTGAACAGTATTGAGTTTCATAACAAGATGTCCGTGAGACTGCAGTAAGGAAAGGAAGCTGGTGCAGGATCCAGCTAAGCTAAAGATAGAGTTGGTACGACAGTGGAGTACTTCTAGAGTCCAGAATCCAAGGTTGCCAGTTTCTGGTGAAGCGCTTAGTGGACATATTGGCCTTGGCAAAAGAGAATTCCATCTGGAAGTGTAGGTTAGGTAGGTGGATGGCATCTCTTAGTACAGGTGGATTGGTTGATTTCCACTTCTTTGCGATTGTCAGTCTTGCAGTAATGAGAATATGTGTGACCAGAGTTTGCAAATGGTTAGGTAATGTGGGGATTGAGAGTCCTAGGAGTAGGTCAAGTGGGGACAGAGGTTGGGATATACTACACAGAGACTCAATTAGATTTTGCACCTTTCTCCAAAAATTTTTGACAAGGTGGCACTCCCACCATATGTGTGAAAGAGATCCAGTTTCAGCACATCCCCTCCAGCAATTTGGTGAGGTGTTCGGGTGATTTTTGCTAGCCTTTCTGGGGTAAAATACCACTTGTGAAAAAGCTTTTGTAGTGCTTCCCAGTGGTTAATGCAGTGCGACAGGCGTAAGGGTAGTGTCAGGGCCTTCGGCCAGTGCAGTTCTGAAGGTGGTTGGTCCAACAGTGAGGACCAATACTGCGAGGAAGAAGCTGGTTAGTAGTTGGTTTGGTGAGCAGCTTGTACATAAAGGAGATTCCTTTGGCCTTGGGTGTAGCTATATTGTAAAACTTGAGCATAGGGAGTGAAACACAGTCCGAGGTTGACCAGCATATTTTTGATAAGCTAGATCTAATACTTAAGTAAAGAAAAAACGTATGTTTGGTTAATCCATACTTCTGCATTAAATGTTCAAATGAAAGCAAACCTGATGGTGAAAAGAGCATACCTAGGTAGCGGATGTCGGCTTTTATCCATTCTGAGAGAGGTAAGTCTGGGGAGATAATGTGTAGCTCCTCAGTGGGTATTGCTGTCAGTGTGTCCTTTGATATCCCTCCTTTGAGTTGCAGTATTGAGGTCCAGACTCTCATGGAGGACGTGATGGTATCAAGAGGGTATCGTTTGGGGTGAGGGTTGAGCCACAGTGCAGCTAGGAAGAGTTTAGGGTCTGTGGGTAGTAGGTTGGCTTCAATTTGTTTCCAGGTTGTGTGGTGTTTATCTGACCACCATGTTCTCAGTTGATCCAGAAAAGTTGCTCGGTGATATGCTTGAACATCCGGGGCACCCAGGCCTCCATGTTGAACTGGGGTTGTAAGTATGGCTTTTTTATTCTAGGTCTTTTTTGTTGCCAAATAAAGCCATTGATGATCCCTTGGATTTTTTTTATCTGATTTTGCGCTAGAGGTAGGGGTAATGTACAGAAAAAATATAGGACATGGGGGAGTAAATACATTTTTGTCTGAGC
Source organism: Aquarana catesbeiana (assembly GCF_042186555.1). Taxonomy (NCBI): domain Eukaryota; kingdom Metazoa; phylum Chordata; class Amphibia; order Anura; family Ranidae; genus Aquarana; species Aquarana catesbeiana. The sequence goes on along the minus strand of NC_133326.1, from coordinate 81,422,362 downwards.
TCTTCTACCAGCCCAGGAGGCTGGGACCTTACTTAGTTCTTTTACTAGTTGTGTAAGCTTGCCCACGAGGCCTTCCAAATTGATCCGACTTGGGAATGTTAGTTGAATACCCAAGTATGGGAGAAAGGAGTTAGGGGCCCAAGCAAAGGGGGAGCTAGCGGTAATGGTGTTTAAGGTTTGAGAGTCTAGGCCAAGGTTAAGCATTAGAGATTTGCTGTGGTTCATTTTGTACATTGATACAGCGCTGAACATGTCAAGAACTCGTTGGACTGCTGGTAGAGATGAGAGCGGATTGGTTAGGGCAATGATCACATCATCCGCGTATAAGCCGATTTTGTGATCAGTTTGTCCAATTTTTATACCCATGATCGAGGGGTCAGATCTAATGAATTGTGTTAAGGGTTCCATTATCATGGCAAAAATTAGAGGGGACAACGGGCACCCCTGTCTCGTGCCATTAGTAATTTGGAATGGGTTGGAGACAACACCCGACGTCCAAATGCGTGCAGATGGGTGAGTGTATAGGCCTAATATGGCAGAGAGATAGGTGCCAGAAAGTCCAAATTTTTGGAGCACTGCCTCCATGTATGGCCAATAGACGCTATTGAACGCCTTCTCTGCATCCAAAGATAGGAAGAGAGAAGGCGTTCGAGTGTGCTCTGTCCATTGGATAAGGTCAATAAAACGTCTAGTTCCATCTGAGGCCTGTCTGCCGGGCACAAGTCCCACTTGGTCAGGACTAATAACCTGGGGGATGATGGTGGAGAGGCGTTGTGCCAAGAGTTTGGCATAAATTTTGGTGTCTGTGTTAAGGAGTGATATCGGCCTGTAGTTGGCTGGGTTGTCTGGGGGCTTACCCGGTTTGGGAATGGTAACCACTAAGGCATCGAGGGATTCTTTAGGGGTTATGCCTGTGGTAGCAAATTGATTATACATGGCACATAGGTGGGGGACTAAGGGTTGGGCAAATCGTTTATAATATTCATTGGGTAGTCTGTCAGGTCCTGGCGCTTTATGTAGAGGTAAGTTGTTTATCACTTTTTGGATTTCGGTCTGTGAAAAAGGAGTCGCTAGGCAGTCAAATTGTTCTGGAGAAATCGGGGGGAGGGAGATAGAGGATAAAAATGTTTTTATGTCATCTTGGGTAGGTGCAAGATGGGGATCTGTTTTCGTAAGGTTGTAAAGCTTTGTGTAGAAATTGCCAAATTTGTTGGCAATATCTAATGGATTGGTCAAGCGTTTGCCCTGGGGGCTGGTGATAAATGCAATTTTTTTATTGGAAAGTTGCTTTTTAAATTGTTTGGCCATAAATTCTCCTGACTTATTGGCTGATGAGTAGATCTGAAGTCGTAGTCGCTTGATAAAACAATCAAAATTTTTGTGGAGATGACCACTTAGTTGGGATCTAAGCTTTTTAAGTTCTGAAGAAACAATATTAGAAGGGGATCTCTTGTTTGTTTGTTCAAGAGATCGAATTTGTTTCAGGAGGGACTCGGTTATATGACTGTTGTTTTTTAGCCTGGGCCCCAAGTTTAATAAAAAGACCCCGTAGACAAGCCTTGTGAGCATTCCAAACAATAGCACAGTCAGTTACAGAATTAACATTATGCTGGAAATAGTTATCAATCTCGGATTGTATCTGGGACTCAAAGGTGGGATTGTTGAGAACGGAGGTGTTCAATCTCCAGACCGTATGTCTAGTAGTTTGGGAAGGAGATGCTAGTTTGATCGTGACTGGAGCGTGGTCAGACCACGATATGGTGCCTATGGTGAAGGCAGTAATAGATTGTAGTAGGTGTTTATCTGTTATGAATAGGTCAATTCGGGAATAAGATTGGTGCGGGGGGGGGAATAGGTGTAGTCTCTCTCCTCATCGTGCATGCACCTCCATGAGTCATATAGGTCCTCTTTTTTGAGAATATTAGATATCGCTGAGGGCCTACTTCTCGCAGCATTGGAAGTATCAAGTGTAGGGTCAATTACTTCATTAAAATCTGCACATATTATCAGGGGGGAGGATCTGTAAGGAGCTAGTTTGGCAAAGAGATTGGCATAGAATTTTTTTTGGGCTGTGTTGGGGGCATAAATGTTAACTATAGTGAGAGGGCGGTTGTCAAACGTGGCTGATAGGATTAAGAATCTGCCATCTTTGTCACTTTCACAGTGGTGGAGCTTAAAATCTATTGATGCGTTTATGGCAATCATTACTCCCCTCTTTTTTTTAGGGGCGCTGGCAAAGAAGCAGTGGGGATATTTTTTGTGATTGCATTGTGGTTGTTTAAGCTTAGCAAAGTGTGTTTCCTGGGCGCAGATTACATCTGCACGCTGTTGTAGTGCTTCTTTCCATAAGAGGTTATGCTTAAATGGTGAGTTTAGGCCTTTAACATTGAGGGAGGTGATCGAGAGCGTCATAGCGTTAGTGCAGTTGTGAGGGCCTGGGCAGAGGGAGAGAGACTTCACCTACTGTAGATGAATGTGAAATACACAAGCAGATGAATAAATGTCGTTTATGGTACAGGTATATGACAAAAACCAGTGAGTTGCCAAATACAAAAAAACAAAAATTCTAGGAGAGAAATATAGTCAATGTAGATTGATCTATACTGTAATCAAGAAAAAAAAGAAATAAAAAATCAGAAAAATGTGTGCTTAGCACGACTTTAAACCTGAGGGGTGGTGAGGAGAAGGTACAGATGTGTCGCCCAGGCTGGATATGAGTAGATCTGGGGACCTGGACTTAAACCAAGGTTAGGTCTTTTTGGATGTTTTGTTCGCCATATTTCTGGAGTCAGATGGCTTGTGGGAGGGAGTAGTTTGTTCCGCTTCTCTGGGAGCAATGGGGAGTAAACCCCAGTTGGTGAGCTTCTTGTAGCCATCTTTCGGAGAGAGAATAGGTACGATCTTTTGTTGGTGAGTAACCAGCAGCTTCGTAGGGAAGCCCCACTTGTATGTTATATTTTTCTGTTGAAGGATGGAAGTCACAGGGGCGAAAGCTCTGCGCATCTCCATTGTGGCAGGGGACAGGTCAGTGAACAGCTTGATATTAGTGTAAGGGGCTGGCAGGGGTTTCACGGATCTGGTGGCAGAGAAAACTTGCTCCTTAACATGGAAGAAATGTATACGCGCCAAAATATCTTTAGGGATATCATCGGAGAGGTGTGGCGGTTTAGCAATTCTGTGGGCCCGGTCAATTAGGGTGTCGCGAGCGTTAAGGCGTGGAAGTAAGGCAGAGATAAGTTGTTGCAAGTAAGGAGTTATTTCGTTCGGTTTGACCGATTCAGGGATGCCTCTGAATTTGATGTTGTTCCACCTAGAGCGGTCTTCTTAATCCGCTAATTTAATTTTTATATGGTGAATTTCTTCCGAGTGATGCTCATGAGTATCTAACATTTCGTTGTGCGCCTTAGAGTATTCTTGCAGATTTTCTTCTAGAGCGTCTATTTTGTCGTGCATCTGGGATAATGACATCTGGAGCTCTCTGTGCAAATCCTGCTGCAGTGTAAGAAGCATAGATTTCAGCATAGCTTCAGATACTGTGTTGTCAGTGACAGGTATAGCAGCCAGGGAGGGAGTATTTTGGGCTCCGTGTGTCCCTGCAACAACATGGGACCACAGCTTCTTCTTTGCATGTGGCTCTTTATTTGGGGAATGTGCACGGGAGGTAGCCGGCCTCTTACCTCTGTCTTGCTGAAGTCCTCCTGGGGATTCCTCTGGAGGGGGATGTGTGTACATGCTGTCCCTGTTAATTGATGTGGTTGTTTTTCCCTGAACAGGGAGTGCTGGAGAAGTAGCAGGCAGGCAATCTGGGTTATTGTGGAAGAGCTCGCCGTCGCTTTCGTCAGTGCCATCTTGGGCCTTCTGCATGGCGGCGGCCGTCGGATAATAGTCGGTGAGACGGCGGGGATTTGGCGGCTTGTAACACCGCATCGATATGCCCTGGAGTTTCCCCAGTCCTTCCCTGCTTTTGTGGTGTAAGAAGCGGGAAGGAAAGTAGGTAAGGGTTGCCGGTATCCAGACCGTGGAGCGGAGCTCGGACTTAAGGCAGCCATCCTGGTCCGCAGCAGGCCACTGTTGCAATACTTTTTGTCACACCGTATTTGCGCGGTCTTACAAGTTCACTTTTTTGGAAAAAATACACTTTTTTGACTTAAAAAATAAGACAACGTTAAAGTTATCCCATTTTTTTTTTATATTGTGAAAGATAATGTTATGCCGAGTAAATTGATACCCAACATGTCACGCTTCAAAATTGCGCCCGCCCGTGGAATGGCGACTACGACTAGAATTATTGCTCTCACTCTAATGCCCTGTACACATGGTCGGACATTGATCGGACATTCCGACAACAAAATCCATGGATTTTTTCGGACAGATGTTGGTTCAAACTTATCTTGCATACACATGGTCACACAAAGTTGTCGAAAAATGTGATCGTTCTGAACGCGGTGACGTAAAACACATACATCGGGACTATAAACGGGGCAGTAGCCAATAGCTTTCATCTCTTAATTTATTCTGAGCATGCATGGCACTTTGTGCGTCGGATTTGTGTACACACGATCAGAATTTCCGACAACAGATTTTGTTGTCGGAAAATTTTATAGCAAGCTCTCAAACTTTGTGCATCGGAAATTCAGATGGAAAATGTGTGATGGAGCTCACACACAGTCGGAATTTCCGACAACAAGGTCCTATCACACATTTTCCATCGGAAAATCCGGCCGTGTGTACAGGGCATTACGATCGTGGTGATACTTCACGAGTGGTTTGAACAACGTATTCATATGCGGGCACTACTCACGTATGCGTTCACTTCTGCACGCGAGCTCGGCGGGACAGGACACGTTTAAAATTTTTTTTTTTTTTTTCTTATTTATTTTACATTTTATTTTTTTATTTTTACACTGTTCTTTAAAATAAATCCTATTTTATTCCTATTACAAGCATGACAAGACCTCTTAAATATGAGATCTGGGGTCAAAAAGACTCAGATCTCATATTTACACTAAAATGCAATAATAAAAAAATAAATAAAATGAAATGTCATGTAAAAAAAAAAAAAAGACCCTTTAAGAGCTATGGGCGCAAGTTACGTTTTCATGTCGCTTCCGTTCTGCAATGATATGGAGATGGGTGGCCATTTTCCCCTCACTCATCTCCATACCAAGCCAGGGAGCAGACGAGATTGCCCCTGCCGCTACCGACGGCTCTGGTAAGGGCGGTGGGAGGGGGGCACCTCTCCCGCCGCTGATAAAAGTGATCGTGCGGTGAATCCGCCGCAGAGACCACTTTTATCTGAAAGTGGAACGCCCGCTGAAGAAGAGGATACAGGGGTTATGGCAGCTAGCTGCTGCTTTAACAACGATACACCTCTTCAAAGTAGCAACGTAAAACGATGGCGGGCGGTCCGTAAGTGATTAATTAAAATAATTACAGTGTCATCATCCACATGCAGAAAGAGAAGGGACAATATACATTAAACAGTATGTGCTTAGTATCACTTTAATGCAATCTATGCATTAAGGTAAAGAAAAATTCTATGCTGTAGGAGATACATGAACAGATCCCCTGCTGAATCGGAGTCGAAGGATATCACTTTTGTGACAGCTGTGTCCATTCAGTTATGCCCTCCTGGAGCTTAACACACCAATGTTAGGTGTATGGCCAGGTGGATGTAAATGGATGTGCTTCCATTTACATTTCACTACCTTAAATTCATCATGTTTATGTCAAAAATGTGGAAATAGATGCAAACCTTTTGGGGTTTTATTTGGACCTCTGAAGTATTCAGATGTAAATGAACACACGGCCATTTACATCCACTTGTTCATACAGTATAGTCAAACATGGAGCTTCCGCTTAGATCCTCCTGAAGAACTGAAAGCAGATCTGATCGAACAACCAATGTAAAAGGGGCCTCACTGCAAAATAGATCTTGTTTTTACATTTATTTAACTTAACTGCTGATACTCTATTATATGAAAAACTTTTATTTTTAGACAAAAGTTGAAAGCTGGCTCACCAATTCCCACACCTCTCTATTGATGCTTAATGTGATGGGTGGCCTTACTGACCAAGAGGTGGGAGAGGATAGGTTTGATATTTACAGGCAAGTTGAGATCTGAATACAACATCAGCAGCCTATTGTGTTTGACCTACTAATTATAGCTAAAAGGAAATAAATTCATCATTTTCAGCTCTTCAGCTCTTAGTTCTAAGAAAATCTAGTCATTTTTAAAATTCCGTTATTCGTTTTGCCATTACTACCTCCTATGGTCACTGCAGTGTTGTAAGTACATGTAAACCCTAATTAAATGACATTTAGGATACTAAAGCAATGTACTGTATATCATACACAATCACCATTCTTAAAAAATCCAATACTTATTCTCACTTTTTAGCAAAGTCCAGAAACAGTATTTACTACATGCAGATTTGAACCTACCTCCCCATAAAACTAGTTAGATATAACCTACAGTATATTATATGTTTTCAATTAACTATTTTTATACAGTCCTTTCAAATGTTTTCAAACAATTTTCACACCAGAAAAGACAGATTTATTGGTATTTAGTTTCCCTGTTCCTTTTATCATTCCTAAAATTTGTCAGAATATTATCTGTATGCTAGACTTGTAAAACTGTCCCAGGCAAAATGGTGTCTAATAAGATTAAGTGGTTTTTCAATTACTGATCTTAGTTCCTTTACCACATGGATGGATGGATGCCATCTAGGCCAGTTGTTTTATCTTAATTTTGATTAGGTATGACTGAACTTCTTCCAATGTGAGATAAAAAAAAATGTATATATACACACAGTTATATACAGTGTATATATATATATATATATATATATATATATATATATATATATATATATTGCATTTCCCAAACTATCTTTTAGAGATCCTATATTACCAGAGTATCTTCTCTTAGTTATAGTTATAAAATGGTGTCTAATAAGATTTAGTGGATTTTCAATTACTGAGCTTAGTTCCTTTACCACATGGATGGATGGATGCCACCTGGACCAGTTGTTTTATCTTAATTTTGATTAGGTATGACTGAACTTCTTCCAATGTGAGATAAAAAAATAAAATAAATGTATATATACAGTATATACTGTATATATATATATATATATATATATATATATATATATATATATATATATATATATATATATATAGATCCTATATTACCAGAGCATATTTTCTTAGTTATACCTTTGTAAAACATTTATTGGGATTCCATTTAATTTCATTAGCAATCAGTTTTTTTTTAACAACAATCTTTGCTAACTTGATTTATTGTTTGCAGTTTAAATTACATTTCCTATATTTCATTAAAGCAGTTTGAGTACTTTTAAGCTATTGGGATATAATAATGTTCCTTTTCTGTTCAGCCATATGTAAAACTTTCCTGTTTAATCATATCTGTTTAATACTATTCCCAGATTTTTTTCTCCATTTGCACATGCTGTTTTAAGAGACCCTGTTGCCAGACCATTCATTTAAACAAAAATCTTACCATAAGACTATATGTGCATTTACAATTTATTATGCATGTTATTTACCAGCAAAAGCCTCCCTTGTGTAGATATCTAAAAAACCAGAGACTTTGCTGGGTGTGGCCATCTTGGATATGATGTCAGCAGAACCACCTTTAGAAAGCATGGGTCTACCTTACAGGGCCCCCAATCTGACACGCCTAGGGAATGAGCCTCACCACCACTCCCCCAAGTAATTGCAGTATGAAATGGCAATGCAATGCTGTGTTGTATGTGGTATGTACAGTAGAAGGAAAGTGCAGAGCAGTGAGCACTATGTAGTAGTAAGTGTAGAGCAATGCACATTATCTTGTGGTAATTCAGAGAATACCGTGATCTGGATGTATTGACAGTGGCAGGCCAGTAAGAATAAATTCGCCCAACAATGGAGAGCTCGGGCAGCTGTTTTTTCCCAGCTGCGGTAGGGGGCAGTGCGGTGCGCGATATCACAAAGCTCTTTTTCTTTTTTTGTTTGTTTTGCACAAACTTTTTTTGAAGTGTACAAAATGTACAATGCACTGCTGTATAGTTCCATATGATTCAATATGGTGCACTGTGATAAAATGCAGCATTTCTGCATTTTATCGCAGCACACTGCAGCTCTGCATTGCAGGGTGAATGGGACACACAGGAAACAATTATTTTCTGTGTGTCCTTGCAATGACAAGCATTTTACAATGCAGTAAAATGTCTATCACTGCATCATGTGTGAATTCAGCCTAAATGAACAGTATGCTGTGTATATAAAAGCAGTGCAGGGCAGTCAGCAGTATTTAGTGGCAGCACTGTGTACTGTATATAGAGTCAGTGAATTAAGTATAATATAGTATTATATTATATAATATAGTACTCATTGCCTGGCACTATAATATAGTGCCAGGCAATGAGTAGTTTGTAGTAATAGTGCCAGGCAGTGAGTGGTGTGGAGTGGCAGTGCAGAGAGCAGCACTATGATAATGCCCGACAGCAGTGTTGAGTGGCAGCGCTGGACAGTGACAGGTGTAGAGTAACAGTGAGCAGAATGTAGTGGCAGGGCAGTGATAAGTATGTAGTAGCAGGGCAGCGAGCAGTGGGTAGTGGCAGGACAGGGTAGTGGGCAATATGCTTGTGTCAGGACAGTGAGCAGTATGTAGTTGCAGGACAGGAGAGTGATCTGTATGCATTGGCAGGGCAGTGAACAGTATGTAATAACAGGGAAGGGCAGTGAGCAGAATGTAGTTGTAGGGCTAGACAGTGATAGGTAAGCAGTCACAGGGCAAGGCAGTGAGCAGTATGTAGGGGCAGGGCAAAGCAGCGAGCAGTATGCAGTTACAGGGCAGTAAACAGTATGTAGTGGCAGGGCAGGGCAGTGATCAGTATGTAGTCCTATAGCAGGGCACTGGGCAATATTTAGTTGTAGGCTAGGACAGTAATTACTATATAGTAGCAAGGCAGATTATGTAGTGGGATATAGGGCAAAGCAGTAAGCACCATGCAGGGGCAGGGTGCAACAGGGACCCGTATGCAATGGAAGAGCAGTGATCAATATGTAGTGGTAGGGCAGGGAAGTGAGTAGTATGCAGTGGTGGGGGGATGAGCAGTATGTAATAGAAGTGTTAGACAGAAATCAGCATGTGGTGGTATGGCAGAGAAGTGAGCAGTATGTAGTGGTAGGGCAGGGTAGTATGCAGTGTTAGGGGGGTGAGCAGTATGTAATAGAACTGTTAGACAGAAATCAGCATGTGGTGGTAAGGCAAGGCAGTGAGCAGTATGTAGTTGCAGGGCAGGGCAGTTAGCAGCAGGTAGTGACAAGGCAGTTAGCAGTGTGTAATGGCAGAACAGCCCAATGAGAAGTATATAGAAGTATGTAGTGGAATGCCAATGAGAAATATATAGTATTTGGGAAAATGTATTCCAACATACAAACTACCATGATAAATATAATTGCACAAAAAAATCCCCTAGATCAAAAAGAAATAAATATATAAATAAATTCACAATATGAAAAAATAGATATCAATTTGCGTGTATAAAGTCATCATTAGTAAATAGTGACTTCTTAAAGTGTCCATATAGTGCTGCTCCAATACAGGAAATTTTACTGCGATACGTGCTACCACTTCCAACACCGGGTGCAATGCCCGCTCACCTTAAAAATCCCTTGAAGAAGTCACCTGATCAGTGACGGAACAGCGTTGGAAAGAGTCGGTGACGTCACTTCCAGTGTCTCAGCAACCCGGTAGTAGCGGTGAGGAGGAGAGCTCTGCATCTCCCTGATTTGCCTTATATTCAAATGCAATATACAAGACGAATGAATATGTGAGTGGAATATTGTTATATCCAATAAATCCGCACTTGTATACATGTTTGTGCAATTAAAGTTTTCTCCTTTTTTTTAGCTTTGAGTCATTCCAAGACAGTGGTTCTCTATGCACTGGAGGATATCCTGGACACTTACCCCCATCAGCAGTACTGAACCGTCTGAAGATCTTATGTCCTAAAGGCACGATCTGACCCATTGAGGGTCACTTTTTAAGGTGAGCGGGCATTGCTCCCGGTGTTGGAAGTGGTGGCACGTATCACAGTAAAATTTCCTGTATTGGAGCAGCACTATATGTAAACTTTAAGAAGTCACAATTTACTAAAGAGGACTTTATACGCACAAATTTATATCTATTTTTTCATATAGTGAATGTATTTATTCCTTTTTGATCTAGGGGATTTTTTTGTACAATGATATTTATCATGGTAGTTTGTATGTTGGAATAAGTGCACCATTTTCCAAAATGCAATTTCATCCAATGTTTTAAGACCATTTCAATAGTGCAGCTGTTCCTTGCTGGTTTTTCACACTCTTTCACACTGTGGTGTCCGTTTATGAAGCAGTGATCAGTGGTGATCCTGAGGATCGCCGCTGATCACAGTCCATAAACAGTTTATGAAACAGTGATAATCGGGGGAGAACATGTTTGAACTTGTTCTCCCGCCGATTATCTCTACACACGGAGAATTCTCATGAATGACACAGTAAGGGACAGTTTATGAAGCGGTGATCCCCATGCTTCACTGGCGATCTGAGTCAGAATTCACACTCCCCGTTTCACCAGCTCAGAGGTGGTGAATCGGGGAGTGAAGAGGGAATCTGGGGGGATCTGAGGGGGAAGGAGGAAGATTTTTAACTTCCTTATGCCTCGTTCAGACCCCCCAACACTGTAAGCATGTCCCCCTGTCATATTTATGTGTATACATATATATACATATATACATATAATGTGTATATGTATATATATATAATGTGTGTGTATATACATGTATATATAATGTGTGTGTGTGTATACATATGTATATAATGTAGGGGGACTCATTATTTTAATAACATTAATCGTCCGTGTATTGAGCGGTGATAATTTATCACCGCTTAATAAACTGACATCTCTGTATTTCTGGTGCTGTAATCTCGTAAAGTCTCAAGAGATTCCAGTATCAGGGGCCGTTCTCCACTGTTTGAAGCATTTGTAGATCTCTTCACTCCTCCGAAGGTGAAGCGATCTACAAAGCTTCATAAACTGGCACACAGAGGAGAAAGATCTTCACTGTGAATGCCGGAGAACGAAGCAGTGAATAGATTTCACTGCTTCATAAACGGACACCTGTTTATCTTCACACTCTTCACAGACGTAGCAGTGCTATAGTAATATTGGGGTTTATGCCTTCCTCTGGATCAACTGTGGGTATAGGATTGTATATATAGGATTTTAAATGTTTTCCCTTCTATTGATTGAACTGGATGGACTTGTATCTTTTTTTCAACTAGACTAACTATGTAACTAATTAACAGTGCACATTCATGATCTAGTGTGGGTTTTGTTCCAGAACTACTATTTTTTTATTATTTCAGAAAAAGGGGACCAGTAAGTTTACATTTTTTTTTATCATGTGCTTAAAGTCAATTGGCCTCATTTTATGACAGGTTTAACAAGTTTCTAACTGTAAATAAAAGGCACGCCAATTCACTACTGGGTAGGTAGGTGGTAGGTACATAGATTTTCTTACAGAGTGGGAATGATTCATTAAAGTTAGAAAAAAAATAGCACACATTTAAAGTTGAAACCACTGACAATTCCAGTTTATTATTTCCATAAAATGAAAGGTGATTGGTGGCTAGTGACAAGAACTGCTTTTGTGTTCATTTTCCTTTCTCCAGTTTTAATGAATCAGCCATGTGTATTTGTCATATGTCCTTGTAATGTTTGACTACATCCCATATTCTGCTTTTGTTTGTCCTTTCTGCAGATTTCAAGTCAGCAGAAAGAAAAGCTTTTCACATTCATGATTCTAAACATATTGGCATGAGGCTAATGAAGCAATGGTACAACTGTCTATATGAAGTATCTCTGCGTAATATTCTCTTTGTGTATCTATTCCGTAACAATACAGCAAGTTTATTATACATTTAAACGTATATGCCTAACACATTGAATTTCACATAGCCTGTTTCCATCTTTTTAGCAAGCCACAATTTTGCCTTCTTCAACTGGAGATATTTTTTGAAAAGATTGCCATATTTCCAAATGGATCAATGTTACATTATTGGACAGGATTCGTTCAATATTTGTCACTCTCAGTTGGTAAATTCAATTATTTCTTATGGAGATCTGCATTGCTCTTTCACTAATCTACATTGACCACAGAACCATTGTGGTATCATTGGATACCCTGAAGTAGATCTTAAAGCTTTAGTGGAAGATATTTCTTTTTGTACAGCGCTGTGTAGCAAAAACAACTGCCATGTTTTTTTGTTATCCTTTTTTGCATTTCAATGCTGCTAATCTCCTGCAGTCTTTTTCAGACTTCTAGCCAGCATTCACTTGCTCCACCATCAAGCAGCCCATAATTTTTTTCATAAAAACTTTAGATAGTGAACCATACTTATGCAATGTATGTTGGCATGGTAACTTGTTGTCTTTACGAGGGGCTCGTGTGACAAAGTGACAATAAAAGAGCAAAACTGGAAGATGGTTGTAATGCCATCACAAAAAACGTACTTTCATGGTAGACTCATCAAGTATTACTTTATGTAATACAAGGGTTATATAATGCTAACAATTTGGACCACTGTAGGGGGGAACAGGCAATCAGTCTGTACCAGGCCAAGGCCCCATCGGGTCAGAAGACTGACTTTTGTACAACCAAACTGCCCATACATGGATCCAAATTCATCCAGTCCCTGCTGAATCGGGTCCAATTTCAATCCATGTATAGCCAGCTTTAGAGACTGATGGGGAGGAAAGGGTTTCCTCCTCCATGATTTTCGCTGACCTGCTTACTACATTGCACACACACAGATGAGGTTGCACACCATGGAACCTTACTTACATAATTACCTGGGCCCTGCTCTGCCAATTTACAGTGCCATTTGCCTTGGCAATTCATACTTCTCATTGGCATTCCTCTATATTCTTCTCATTGGCATTCCTCTACATACTTCTCATTGGCATTCCTCTACATACTTCTCATTGGGCTGCTCTGCCATTACACACTGCTAACTGCCTTGTCACTACCTACTTCTAACTGTCCTGCCCAGCAACTACATACTGCTCACTGCTCTACCTTACCACCACATGCTGATTTATGTTTAACACTCTATTACATACTGCTCACCCCCTGACCACTGCATACTACTCACTACCCTGCCCTACCACTACATACTGATCACTGCTCTGCCATTACATACTGATCACTGTTGTGCCCTGCCATTGCATGGTGCTCACTGCCTTGCCCTACCTTTCACTACATAATCTGCCTTGCTACTAAATAGTAACACTATCCTGCCCCACAACTAATTATTGCCCATTGCCCTGCCATAGGACTACACACTGTTCACTGCCCTGCCCTGCCACTACATACTGTTCACTGCCACTGCCCTGTAACTGCATAGTACTTAGTGCTTTGCCCTGCCCCTACATACTGCTCACTGCCCTGCCCTGTGACTGCTTACTGATCACTGCCTAGCCCTACAACTACGTTATGCTCAATGCCCTTCCCTGTTATTACATACTGTTCACTGCCCTGCAAATGCATACAGATCACTCTCCTGTCCTGCAACTACATACTGCTCACTGTCCTGACACAAGCATATTGGCCACTACCCTGTCCTGCCACTACCCACTGCTCTACTGCCCTGCCCTTCCACTACATACTTATCACTGCCCTGCCACTACATTCTGTTCACTGTCACTCTACACCTGTCACTGTCCAGCTGCCACTCAATACTGCTGTCTGGCATTATCACTACAGGCTGCTCACTACCCTGCCACTCCGCACCGCTCACTGCCTGACACTATCACTACAAAGTGCTCATTGCCTGGCACTGCTATCTTACTTCACTGTACCTAATGTTTCTATGTGTGCAAATGGATAACTTTGTGACACACAGCAAAACACAGTGGCGCTAGTGCTCATGCACCTATAAGATATCTGAAATTAAAACAAAATACATTGGATTGGAGCGTCAGTATCTATATCGTTTATGTATATTCATCATTTATGCAGAGTAGTTGCAGGGATGAGTGTTCGGTCATACTAACGTTGTTATAGTGATAAGGGATGTTATGTCTTATGCCCATATTATAGACTGCTTTGGAGAATCGGAATGAATGGGCATTATGTGCATCCACTGCCGGTTTGTAGTACTGGAAATTTTGTGGCTGCGGGAACACGAGATGTGCGCAAGCGCGTCAAGGCTTCGTGAGTCAGGTGATGGGAGGAGGAGATAAAAGGAATGAGCATCACACCACACAGCCAATCCCATGATTAAGTCGGTGTATGACGAAACATGTCGGGGCGTGGCTGTGTGACGTACCCCACCAATGACGAGTGACGCTGCCGCATCGTATGAGGAAGTGACACATCGATAGAGCGGGGAGGCGCCGGGGAGTAGGTGAGAGAGATAGCCTGACGCCTGCACAACTCGGGTCCGCCGTGGCCGCAACTCATTTAGTGGCTGATCTGTATACGTTTTTTGCTGTGCTTTGAAGATCGGTTTGCTGTGGAAGTGTTTATCTGCGCATTTGATATTTGTTACATGTGAGTTTTATACTAAAGATTTGAAGTGCTTTTAAATAAATTTATAAACGTTTTTGCACTATTGGAGTATTTTTATTCTTCATATATGGAACGATCCCTGCACACGATTCTAATATTGTGATCTGCCGATGTGGCCCGTGTGATGTGGTCAACAAGCTTTTAAGCCCTAACACGAGAGTGTGGGCATTAGGAGTCGGTGAGTGGATTACCACAGGGAGTGGGATCACCAAACACTTGGGTGTGGTGGAAGTAGAAGAAAAGAAAAGAAAGTTCACATTGAAAGGACTATTGTTGGTCTTCTAGCAGTCATCCGGATTATTCATGTTTACATATGTTTATCACTTGTCACTGGGTGGGCATTTATGTATTTTGTTTTAATTTCAGATATTTTATAGGTGCATGAGCACTAGCGCCACTGTGTTTTGCTGTGTGTCACAAAGTTATCCATTTGCACACATAGAAACATTATGTGCAGTATCTTGATTCTTTAAAGTGGCAGCTTTAGATTAAATCTGGTTTTTAATATCCGAGGCGCAGTGGTGGGAAGTGAGTTAGGAGGGCAGTATCAAGACTCACATTACCAACGGCTGAGATATCTTACTTCACTGACTATATACAGTTCACAGTGCTGCCACTAAATAGTGCTGACTGCCCTGCACTGCTTTTATATACACAGCATAATGTTCATTTAGGCTGAATTCACACATAGTGCAGTGATAGACATTTTACTGCATTTTAAAACGCCTGTCACTGCAAGGACACACAGAAAATAATTGTTTCCTGTGTGTCCCATTCACACTGCAATCCAGAGCTGCAGTGTGCTGCGATAAAATGCAGACATGCTGCATTTTATCACAGTGCACCATATTGAATCATATGGAACTGTACAGCAGTGCAGTGCTTCATGCTGCTATACAGTTCCATGAATGAAGTGTACATTTTGTACACTTCAAATAAAATTTGCACAAAACAAACAAAAAAAGAAAGGGAGCTGTGTGATATCGCACACCACACTGGCCCTTACCACAGCTGGGAACCAACAGCTGCCCGAGCTTTCTATTGCTGTGCAAACTTATCCTTACTGGCCTGCCACTGTCAATACATTCAGATCACGGTATTCTCTAAACTACCACAAGGTACTGTGCATAGCTCTGCACTTCTTTACCACTACATAGTGCTCACTGCTCTGCACTTTCCTTCTTCTATTGTACATGCCACATACAACACAGCATTGCATTGCCATTTCATACTGCTCACTGCCCTGCACTACTGTTTGTTCATTACACTTTCTCTACATGCTGTTTTGCACTGAATGCATCCACACTGCATACACTGTACCGACAGTCACACTGAGCGGGGTGGGTTGTTTTGTCATGAGCCAAACCTACATGTTTGCCTTTGGATTGTGGGAGGAAATCAGAGTACCTGGAGGAAAACCATACTAGCACAGGGAGAACAAGCAAGCTCCATGAAAGTTGCATATTTTAAAGTATTTAAAGTGTATGTAAACTTTAAAAATCTATTTATTTATTTTCTCCCTTTTGGACTGGTAAAGTGGTTGTTAACCCACTTCTACAAAATCCTCCCATCCTCTCTGTACAATAATAATAAGTGTCCCTGTGTAATGTAAAAAAATCTGCCCAGATTTTTTACATTACACAGACACAGGGACACATATTATAATGGTACAGAGGGGATTACAGATATGAGAGCAGCAGCAGCGGGGGTGGGCACTGGTACGAGCAGACAGGGAGGGGGGATGCCAGGTATTACAGGTGTTACAGGGGTCAAATGACACAGCACAAGCACTCTGCTGTATAACATGCTTTAAGGGAACAGGATCCTTCTTTTTTTTTTTTTTTCGGGTTAACACTTTAAATATCCCCTTGAAAGTGTTTTATTATATCTGTTCGACAAATCCCCCCAAAAAGCTGTTCATCCAGCCAAAAATCTTGTGAGCTGATAACAATCTAGAGCCAGATACTACAGAAAGTTATCAGTTAGTATTGTTTCCATCCATCTTTGTGGACTACAAAAGACCTCCCACTGTTATGGAGAAGAAAGAGAGTTATTTAGTCCTAACACAGAGTAATGTAGTCATCCTAGGATCTGATCAAGGACCAGCAAGTTGTAATACTGTAATTTTTTTGTATTTTTGTATTTAAAGTAAATGTAAAGTCTTGATTTTTTTCTATAAAAAAATAACAAATATGTCATATTTACCGACTCTGTGTAATGGTTTTGCACAGAGAGGCCCCGGATCCTCTTCTTCTCAGGTCCTTCTTCAGCACTCCTGACCCCTCCCACCTGTTGAGTGCCCCCACAGCAAGCAGCTTGCTATGGAGACACCAGAGTTGAGTCACAGCTCCCTGTGTCCATTCAGACATGGAGAAATGACCCAGCCCATCCCTTTTCTCTCCTCATTGGCTGCCTGACTTTGATTGACAGCAGCGACAGCCAATGATGCTGCGCTGCTGTCTCAGCCAATGAGGAGGGGAGTCCCGGGCAGCTGCAAGCCTCCTGCAACATTGCTGGACTTAGAGGGACCTCGGCTAAGTGTTAGGGGGGCTGATGCTCACAGAAGGCTTTTTATCTTAATGCATAGAATGCACTAAAATAAAAAACCTTCTGCCTTTACAACCACTTTATTGCATAGAATGCATCAATATAAAAAAACCTTCTGACTACAGTCACTTTAATATGGTAAAGCTTATGTGATTGGGCTTAAAGTGGTTCTAAAGCCCTTAGATTTTTTTTACCTTGCCGCTGTCTCTTTCATCATTAGACAGATTGATAGCAGCAGGAGCGATTGGCTCCCATCAATGTCAATCAAATCCGGTGACACAGTAGTGGGGGCGGGGCTGATTCCCACTGTCTGTGTCAATAGACGCAGCAGCAGGACTTGGGAGCGAGTGCACAGATGCCCCCAAGGAAAGTGGCTTTCCCTGGGGGCATCCGATGAAGAGGAGGGGCCTGGAGCACCTGCAGGGGACCCCAGAAGAAGAGGATCATGGTTGCTCTGTGCAAAACCATTACACAGAGCAGGTGAGTATATTTTTATTTTTTAAAAAATGAAGCTTTATAACCACTTTAAGAGCTACTTTAATCTGTATTCTGCAGATTAACATTCAACAGTCGGCCTCATAAATTCCAAGAAAATGTTGCTGGGGAACTGGCAGTGAGTGTGAATGAATATGCTTGGATTTGCCCAGTCTATATTAATATACCCTTCAGACATATATCTGAAAGTTACAAGTTTATTTCTTTAACTAAGAATGGTATGTAGCCTAATAAATATCTTCAACAAGGGAAGTGAAAGTGCAGATGCTGAATATCAGCCTTTTCCTTTACTTCTTCATGCAAGCAAATCATTAAATGATTCTAAGTGTCAATAAATGTCGCAGTACTAAATTAGCAGTGATTTGTTGAGATGGTAATTAATTGCAGGAAAGTCCCGCTCATCACTTTCAGGGATGCAGGCCCCAAAAGAAAAGAAATGTTTTATTCATTTTTACCAGGAACATCACTGTGAATATTTCAGGGGAAAAACATATTTACTATAAAACAATGAAACAATCATGAAAAGTATTTAATGTTCATTTTAATGCTTATTTAACCACTTCAGCCTCGGAAGGATTTATCCCCTTCCTGACCAAGCCCTTTTTTTGCGATTCGGCACTGCGTCACTTTAACTGACAATTGCGCTGTCACATGACGTTGTACCCAAACAAAATTGACGTCTTTTTTTTCCCACAAATAGAGCTTTCTTTTGGTGGCATTTGATCACTTCTGCATTTTTTATTTTTTGCGCTATAAACAAAAAAAAAGCAACAATTTTGAAAAAAAAGCAACATTTTTTACTTTTTGCTATAATAAATACCCCCCCAAAAAATATAAAAAAACAAATTTCTTCCTCAGTTTAGGAAAAATAGGCATTCTTCTACATATTTTTGGTTTAAAAAAATCACAATAAGCGTTTATTGATTGGTTTGCGCAAAAGTTATCGCATCTACAAAATAGGGGATAGATTTATGGCATTTTTATTATAATTTTTTTTTTTATAAGTAATGGCGGCGATCTGTGATTTTTATTGTGACTGCGACATTGCAGCGGACAGATTGGACACTTTTGACACTATTTTGGGACCATTGGCATTTATACAGCGATCAGTGCTATAAAAATGCACTGATTACTGTGTAAATGTCACTGGCAGGGAAGGGGTTAAACACTAGGGGGCGATCAAGGGGTTAAGTGTGTTCCCTCAGTGTGTTCTAACGGTAGGGGAATGGGCTCACTAGAACATGACAGAGATCACTGCTCCAATAACTGGGGGCAGTAGATCCCTGTCATGTTGCTAGGCAGAACAGGGAAATGCCTTGTTTACATAGGCTTCTCCCCATTCTGCCTCTCTGTGCCACAATCGCGGTCCACCAGCGGACATCGAGTTAGTAGGACCCGCGGGTACGCTCCTGCAGAGGGCGTGCTGATGACGGAGTGACAATACGGGTATGTGGTTTTGCGCACCCGTGCTATTCTGCCGACGTATATCGGTGTGTGAGCCAGTCGGCAAGTGGTTAAAGCCCAACTCCAGCAGGGGGGAGGATAAAGGTGGGAATAGGGGGTCCAACCCCCCCAGGATGTCCATGGCATATAACAGCAACTAGTGCTGACAGCCGCGTTGGGCACTTGAAGTAGGAGCTGCTCTTTCAGCCTGTAAGTCCATAATGAGGAGGGCTGCTCCTCCCTCAGAACAATCATGGGACCCAGTTGAGGGAGGATTTCCCTTACTCTGAACTGCCCTAGTCTGGTAAGTGTGTTCCATGGAGGAGACATGTTCCAGGGTGGGGGGGGGGGGTGCTATTTTGAGGAGATAGAGCTGTACCTGGAGGGAGGTCTGTACTGAGAGGGGAGCACTGTATTGGAGGGGCGGAGAGCTGCACTGAGGGGGCAGAGCTGCACAGGGGAGGAGCTTTACTGAAGGGGCAGAGCTCTACTGGAGGGGGTCTGTACTAAAGGGACAGAATTGTACTGAGGGGAGAAAGCTGCACTGGGAGGGGTGCTGTACTTGAGGGGAGAGAACTGTACTGGGGTGGAGAACTGTACTGAGGAGGGATGTACTGAGGAGGAGAGCTGTACTGAGGGAGGAGAGCTGTACTGAGGGGGAGAGCTGTACTGAGGGGGGAGAGCTGTACTGAGGGGGGAGAGCTGTACTGAGGGGGGAGAGCTGTACTGAGGAGGAGAGCTGTACTGAGGGGGGAGAGCTGTACTGAGGGGGGAGAGCTGTACTGAGGAGGACAGCTGTACTGAGGGGGGAGAGCTGTACTGAGGGGGGAGAGCTGTACTGAGGAGGGAGCTGTACTGAGGTGGGCGGAAGCTGTACTGAGGGGGGAGAGATGTACTGAGGTGGGAGGAGAGCTGTACTGAGGGGGGAGAGCTGTACTGAGGGAGGAGGGAGCTGTACTGAGGGGGGAGAGCTGTACTGGGGAGGAGGAGCTGTACTGGGGAGGAGAGCTGTACTGAGGGGGGGAGAGCTGTACTGGGGGAGGAGAGCTGTACTGAGGGGGGGGAGAGTTGTACTGAGGGGCGAGAGTTGTACTGAGGGGGGAGAGCTGTACTGAGGGGGGGGAGAGTAGTACTGAGGGGGGGAGAGCTGTACTGAGGGAGGAGGGAGCTGTACTGAGGGAGGAAAGCTGTACTGAGGGAGGAGGGAGCTGTACTGAGGGGGGAGAGCTGTACTGGGGAGGAGAGCTTGTACTGAGGGGGGAGAGCTGTACTGAGGGGGGAGAGCTGTACTGAGGGGGGGAGAGTTGTACTGAGGGGGGAGAGCTGTACTGAGGAGGAGAGCTGTACTGAGGGGGGAGAGCTTTTACTGAGGGGGGAGAGCTGTACTGAGGGAGGAGGGAGCTGTACTGAGGGAGGAGAGCTGTACTGAGGGAGGAGGGAGCTGTACTGAGGGGGGAGAGCTGTACTGAGGGAGGAGGGAGCTGTACTGAGGGGGGAGAGCTGTACTGAGGGAGGAGGGAGCTGTACTGAGGGGGGAGAGCTGTACTGGGGAGGAGAGCTGTACTGAGGGGGGGAGAGTTGTACTGAGGGGGGAGAGTTGTACTGAGGGGGGAGAGCTGCACTGAGGGGGGGGGGGGAGTTGTACTGAGGGGGGAGAGTTGTACTGAGGGGGGAGAGCTGTACTGAGGGGGGAGAGCTGTACTGAGGGGGGATTGAGCTGTACTGAGGTGGGCAGAGTTGTACTGGGAGGCTGTACTGGAGGGGGGGAACTGTACTGGTTGGAAAACTGTACTGGGTGTGGAGAGCTGTGCTGCAGCAGGGAATGTATACTAGTTGGTTGGGGGGGAGTGATCTGTACTTGGGGAAAATTTAAACTTGAGGAGGAGGGTAATTTTAGTTGTACTCTGTCTACTAACCTGTGCATTGTGCTCTCCTGACCCCCGCACTCTCTGTTACACACTCCTAACCACTACATTTTGTATGTTACGCACCCCTGACCCTTGTATTCTGTATGTTATGCACTCCTGACCCCTGCACTCTGTGTATTACATACTTCTGACCCCTACACTGTAATACACACTCCTGATCCCTGTAATTTGTATGTTACACACTCCTGACTCTGCTCCCTCTGTCTTACGTACTCTTGACACCTGCATTCTGTGTCTGACACACTCCTGTTCCCTGCACTCTGTGTGTTATTTACTCCTGATCCCTGCTCTATGTGCTACGCACTCCTGACCCCAACTCTTTGAGTGTTATGCACACTTGTCCCTTGCACTCTGTGTAATATGCACTCCTGACATCTACAGTCTGTGCGCTATGCTCTCCTGAACGCTGCGCTTTGTGTCTTAGGCAGTTCTAACACCTGCGCTCTGTGTGATATGCATTCAAGTTTTAAGTCCCTCCGCTGTTATCACAATTTACCATGGCACACTGCATGTAACCCCTAATTTTTTTCTCTTGGTCCCCAAGGCTAAATACCCCCCCAGGGAAAAAAAAATATCTATGTCCCTGAACTCCAGCGATTACAAAAAAACTACCCCTGAGGTGGAATCTCTCCATACTGCAAGGGTTAAATGCTTATTGAATCTAGGGGATGAGGAATGAGAATGAGCTTCGGTTTGGCTCCAGGACAAGGATGCTTGTGGCATCAATGGTCTAATATGGCTACATGGCAATGTGGCAATATTAGTATATTAGGTCAATGATGTCATGAGTACCCCACTCTTTTGCGTGCATGCGTACAGCTACAGGGTAGGGAATATCCTGGCCACAGTTGATTGGCCCTGGCATAACAACTTACTTCCACAATCAGACCAAATCCAAGCACATCCCTATCCTTTCTCTGCTCTGGTGGGTGGTCCCTCACCATCCTCACATACAATGTGGTGCTATACTATACCCTTTACTGTGTACTGGTCTCTAGCCAAAGCACTGAGGGGGCTCAGAGATCTCCTGACTGAGCTCTGTAGTGTGTGACTTTAGATCCTCGCCCCCTGCTTTATAAAGCTGAGAGATGCTGTGTGAAATCCATGTTGCGGAAAACTATATAGTATAGCTGATAAACAGGTATAACCTATGTGGGAGTATTTGTTTTAAATCTATGTATGACCTTAGGCCAGTCACTTCGCTAGCTTAATGTAAGGATTTGCAAACACTTTAATGAGCATTTAACCCTTGCGGTGAGGGGAACCCCACTACAAGAGTCTTTTTTTTAATTTTTTTAATTTTAGGAGTTGGGTTTAAAAAGAAAATGTTTTTTTCCTGAGTCTTAATAAATGAAAGGGGTGCTTTAACAAGGATGTGTAACAATGGAAACATTCTGTGTGAAGCTTCAGATGGAAGCTGCCATTCTGTAATTTCTCTGCTACATATTAGTAAAAAAGCAGTAACATCACACAGTGTAAAGGTCAAAATGTTCAACCTAAATGCTTTGGAATTAGTTTTAGATAAGGATAGTTCTTACTTTCACACCAGTGCTTTTCAACTCTCGGGTGTTAAAGTGTACACAATCTTTAAAAGACCAGGGGCTGGCATAGATCTGGCATTCAGTGAGCAATGATGACATCTAGGCAGTACAGCGGTGCTCAAATTAATGGCTGCTTGAGCATTTTGGGCCACTATGGAGGGTTGTGGGGCACTATGGTAAGTTGTGGGGCACTATGAGAGCTGGGAGGCACTGCCGCTGGCTGGAGGCCCTGGAGAGGGGAGGTCATGGCTCAGCAGTGGGCCAGGGCCTGGTGGTTAAGAACCACTGTTCTAGTCTAGTCCATCTTTGTGCCAATTTCTAAAATGGTTGTACTGACTTTACACTCAGTTTCACAGACCCTCCCCTTACTATATTTTGAGCAATGCTGTCATGGTGCAGGGTGCAATCAAATCATTCTCCACAACACCATGACAACGTTGCTCAAAATATATACTATATTATATATAGTATATAATATTTGTAGGGGGAGGGGGCTGTGAAACTGAGTGTAAAGCCAGTACAACCAATTTAGAAATTGGCACAAAGATAGACTAGACTAGAACAGTGGTTCTTAACCACCAGGCTCTGGCCCACTGCTGAGCCATGACCTCCCCTCTCCTGGGCCTCCAGCTAGTGGCAGTGCCTCCCAGCTCTCATAGTGCCTAACAACCTCCCATAGTGCCCCACAACCCTACATAGTGGCCCAAAATGCTCTCAGCCATCCTGGGAGCCCGCAGTCTCCACAGTGTTTTTCAACCTCTTACAGTGCCCCCAAGCCTATTGCAAAGCCTCCAGCCCTCCATAGTAACCCCAACCAACAACAATATCCCACAGTGCCCACCAACCTCCCCTAGTGCTCCCAAGCCCCCTCCGAAAAATTAATCCCCCTACAAGTCAGCTGCAGAGTCCCATTCCACAGCCCCCACCCACAGTGACACCCAGCCCCATCCAGAGCTTTCCAGCATTTCAATACATTTTGGTTTCCCATACTTTTATAAGTATACATTTTATTCCTTACTGTTGGAGCATAAAATGTTTTTAAGGTCAGGGCCTAGTAAATTCTTCCAAAGGTTGAGAACCACTGGACTAGAAGATGGATTGGACTAGACTAAAAGGGCCTATGATCTGAGAGTTTTTTAAAACAAGTTTCTTACTAGCGCAAAAACAGAGCAAGATCTTTATATCCTCTGTGTGAATTGGTTAGCAGTTAAATAATAAGAAATACATTGCTTACTTTATGAAGGTCGATATTATTATGTGGATGTTACTTTGCTCATAAGGCAAATATCACCAAAATATAACAACAGAAAATAAAAACTTCAACCTTTGTAAGCAGTTTCTTCACACAGTGCTCTCATAGCACCCTCTGCTGGCAAACCAAATTCTCTGTGTCTATGTCCAAACTAAACCTGCTCTGATAAACAGCATGAGAAAATTAAAAATTACATTACCTCCAGAGATATATTATTCATTTTAATAAACCTCAAAATGATACAATAAAATGTCACCTGTTAGCACTCGACCTTACCCATATAATAAATTTGCAAAAAAAAGGTGAACTTTTAGACCCCTTTCACACTGAGGCAGTTTTCAGCCGTTTTATTGCTAGAAATAGCGCCTGTAAAGCACCGGAAAACTGCCTCCCATGCTGCCCAAATGTGAAAGCCCAAGTGCTTTCACACTGGGGTGTTTGCGGGACATTAGAAAAAGTCCTGAAAGCAGCATCTTTGGGGTGGTTTGGGGGCACTGTATACAGCGCTCCCAAAATGCCCCTGCCCATTGAAATTAATGGGCAGCACTTCTAAAACGAGCAGCGCTTTAGCGCTAACGCTCGGGTGGCCCCAGTGTGAAAGTATGTAATAAGTAGTAACAGCGCCACAGATGTGTGCTCAAGTGAACAGCTGCTACTCCAGTAATTGTGAAAAAAACAATTAGTGAACTGTGTAAAGTGATAAGAATAGCGCTGATCCACACACAAAAAAACTTTACAATCTGAAATGGTGCATACTACAAATTATAACATGTGTATTTATGTTTCACCTCCTTCTTGCTCAGGCCCATTTTCAACTTTCAGTGCTGTCACACTTTTAATGTCTTGAGACATTGTACCCAAATTCCATTTTTATGATTTCTTTTGGTGGTATTTAAACACCAGTGAGTTTTCTATTTTTTGCTAAACAAATTAAAAAAGACTAAAAATTTTGAAAAAAAAAGTTTTTCTTAGTTTCTGTTGCAAATAACAAATTTTTCTCCTTCACTGATGTGCGTTGATGAGGCTACACTGACGGGCACTGATAGGCTGTGCTGATGAGCAATGGTAGGCACTGCGGCACTGATGGGCAATGGTAGGCACTGATAAGGAGCACTGATGTGCACTGATAGGTAGCACTGATGGGTGGCACTGATGGGCACTGATAGATGGCACTGATGAGCACTGACAGGCATCACTGATGGGACTGCACTTATAATCATTGCACTGATTATTAGTGCGGATGTCGCCACTGAGAAAAGCTGCTTATTGACTCTCCTCTCCTCACACGCTGTCAGCGTGAAGAGAGCAATGCCGATAACCGGCACTTCCTATTTACACTGTGATTGGACACAGCTGATCACATGATAAAGAGCCTACGTCATAGGCTCTTTACCATGATCAATGATGCGGTGTGTCTGAGCGACACATGGCAGCATGGATTGCCTCACTACGCACCCCCAGGGGTGCGTACGAACGGCTATTCTGAAGGACATCACATGACGTCCACTCAGAACGGGAAAGCCACTGCCCGGCCTTCAATCTGCTATAGGCCATGAAGGAACTGGTTAATCACGCTTTGTTCTAAACTGAATGCTACAAATCTTTATATACCAGGAAAATTCTTCTGCTTTATTCATCCTCTGTGCTCAGAAAAAATGTGACTGCCCTGAGCTTTCATTTCTTATCACTGCATCTCTCTGCTCATTTCCACTACTTACTGGAGAGGTGGTGCAGTATGGGGGAGATGGGCACTGATTGGCAGCTCTGGTCCACAGTCTGAACTGGAACCTCTAACCTATATAGCTTTACTAATTTTAGCTCTACTATAACTGACATACCTTACACTTGTAAGTGACAGATTGGGGGCAAATTATTGAGGCACTTCACCTCCTTAACATTTCCAAAATACGCCCCTTCTGAACTAACGACACCAACAAGCTAATAATTCACTTTCCTGACTTCTGATTGCCCTGCAAATAAAGTTGAAAAGAATGACAACTTACAAAGTCATCCACAACTTTGCTACATCACCACCCTTGTCTCAAAATATCACCCAAACTGTCCTCTTCACTCCACCCAGTACTTCCTGGTCTACAGCGCCCTCATCACCTCCCCCCCTACTCAAACTTCTTCAGAGCATCTCCCAACTTCAGGAACTCCATACCCCAAGCTCTTTAATTATTTCCTACTCTGTGTGTGTTTAGGCAATCCCTGAAAACTAATTTCTTCGGGCAAGTCTAATCTGCCTTCTAACAACTATATTGTACTTTCTCATATAACTCACCCCTACACAGCTACTACTTTTTGTATCACTTGTCCTTCCCTTTCAGATTGTGAGCTCTCACTTGCAGCCATCCTCCCCAGTGATCTTGTCTTAAATTGTATTGTAACTGCACTGTATCCCCCTTTATTTTGTAAAGCTATGTGTAAGCTATATACTGTGCATTATGTATAGCAGGGGTCTTCAAACTATGGCCCTTCAGTTATTCAGGAACTACAATTCCCATCATGCCTAGTCATGTCTGTGAATTTTACAATGCTTCATGGGACGTGTAGTTCCACAACAGCTGGGGGGCCATAGTTTGAAGATCCCTATTGTATAGTAACAATAATATTAATAATAAAAAGAAACTCAAATAGGGTCCAAAGCAACCAATCAGGAGTGTGGTTTTATTGTATATCCTGCAGTTGAAAAGGAACATCTAAAATGTTATTTGATACTAAAGGCAATACCTGCACATGTTATGCTTTACTTCACTTTTACTGCACCAAACAAATCATCCTTAATATGATATACTGTCAGAGCAGTCATAACTATGCTACAGCAAAACTCTAAACTAATAAAAGCTGCACAGTCATTACTTGAATATACTTTGCAGCTGTTGATAATGAAAAAAATGCATTCCCAAATGTACCTGTATTGTACAGTATTGAAAAGGTTATTACATTTGGAGAATTCCACAAAAACTTGTTTAATACAGACAAAGCTGAACAAATAATGTGCTCCAATACGCACGCATCCTAACTGTCAATTAGCATATCTGCAATTAGCAAATGCGGTGGAAATGATCACAATTTAATTTAGTCTCATAAAGGCATTTGCATTTGTTGGAAGCCTGAATAGGTGAGCGGTTCTCAGCTGTGCCTCCGATTTTTCTTTTGGAGGCTTCAACCTCGGAATACAAATGCCTCTGATAGTTCTGTCACTTTCAATAGTGGTCAGGGAGACAGCATGCAGCTTGGAAAAGCCATAAATTATCTTCTCAGCAGAGCCATTTCTTGCCGAACCTTAAAGGTGATAAATGATGATCTGTATTGTCTGGTGCTCTCTACAAACTAATATAAAATATGCAGCCACCAAATAATGTGTCTTAATTGTTGTTAATTCTCTGGAGGAAAAGAAAAAAAAAACACATAATTTGAAGAATACTAAAAATGGTTGTATGAACGAAATGCTTAAATATTTAAAAGAGGAAAAAGGGTTGTTCTGTAGGCTGCTCAAGTTGTCTGCTTCTGTTAGTGTCAATGTGATTGCCTTAACAACTATTCCTTTAGCATTTAGGAAGGGTTGGCTCTAGGAACAGTCGACCTGGAGCAAAATGATTTTGGAAAGTCACTGAATACAATACATCATCCAATAACTTTGAGGATTGTCATACCTCTAGGCGGCAGATGTCTGGCTACTGTCGCCTGGCTCTATTTGCTTGTAATAGCAGGCAGGACTCAGGACCGAGGCACAGGAAATATTTTATATCTTATGACATATCTGTCAGAACAGTTTAGATTTTTGTCATTCATAATGATTCTTCAATCTTTTAAAACTGCCTGGACCACTGCTTATCATATTTCATTTTTGCTGAACAGGCTATCTATTTTTGTTCCACAAGCTAAAGTGTTTTCAATTTCAGTTATTGAATGTTATTTGCTAAATAAAACAGGAGTAAAGGAGTACAAGGCTACAGTACAAGCCCATTTTGCCATAGCAGCAAATTGAGTAATAAGAAATGGTCATCTCCATGAATAGCCACTGCTTATAGATTTCAACTTTATAGTGTTTTGAAATATAAATCATTTCACAATATGTATCATAACTTGCCTTTTTTTTGTGATTTTTCTTTATGCCAAAATGTCACTTGCCCCCCCTACCAATCATTGTCTCCTTGTCAGTGTCTCCCAGGAGGTCTGAGGGATTGTGGTTTGTGATATCATTCTTCTGCTGCTTTAGCAACAGCATGATAAGATGACCAGGGCTCAGATACTGACTGTGCTCCAGACTGGAACTTGTCAGGTCTGGGTGGAGCTGTAGCAGACATCCCAACCTGCAAAAACTCATTTCAGGGAGGTGTCAAGCTCATTTCAGGGAGGTCACGCTCCGTGCCGACAATCCCCCCCCCCAATTCATAATAAAATACTATAATAAAATAATACTTTAAAGATAATTAATAATATAATACCATAATAAAATAATACTTTAAAAGATAATGTTGTGTCACACTCACCAACAATGCATCCTCATTGTGCCCATTTGCAGCCTTATCAGTGCCAATAATGCAGCCTCACTGTGCCCATCTGCAGCCTTGTCAGTGCCCATCAATGCAGCCTCACTGTGCCCATATGCAGACTCATCAGTGCCAACAATGCAGCCTCACTGTGCCCATTTGCAGCCTCATCAGTGCCAACACTGCAGCCTCACTGTGCCCATTTGTAGCCTCACTGTGCCAACAATGCAGCCTTGTCAGTGCCCATTAATGCAGCCTCACTGAGCCATCAATGCAGCCTCACTGTGCCCATCTGCAGCCTCATTATTGTCAACAATGCAGCCTCACTGTGCCAAAAATGCAGCCTCACTGTGCCCATCTGTATCCTCATCGGTGCCCATCTGCAGCCTCACTGTGCCGACAATGCAGCCTCACTGTGCCCATCTGTAGCCTCATCAGTGCCCATCTGCAGCCTCACTGTGCCCATCTGCAGCCTCACTGTGCCAACAATGCAGCCTCAATGTGCCCATCTATATCCTCATCAGTGCCCATCTGCAGGCTCGCCAATACCTCGATTACACACAGTGGTTGTCTTCCACTGTGTCATACAGCTGAAGTCTTAATTGTTCAGCGGCTATCCACTGTAACAAAGCCCCGCCTCCACATTCATGATAGACGGTCAACTGAACACTGATACAATGCTGATACATTGAATTAGTGTTCCGTCTATCATGGATGAGGAGGCGGGGCTTTGTTACAGTGGATGGCTGCCAAGCATTTAAGACTGCAGCTCTATTTGTGGAAAAAGAAGGACATACATTTTATTTGATATAGCATCGCACAACTGCGCAATTGTCAGTTAACCAGTTGCAGACCAGCCACCACAGTTTTACTGCGGCAGGTTGGCTCTGCTGCACGAAATAATGTTATTGTACGTGAACTCGCGAGGCCCAGATAGCAGGTGCGCGCGCCCTGCCAGTCACATTTACACAGTAATCAGTGCATTTTTAATTGCACTGATCGCTGTAAAAATGTGAATGGTCCCAGCTGATTGCTGCCATTACTAATAAAAAAAAATTATTAATAAAAATGCCATAAAACTATCCCCTATTTTGTAGATGCTATAACTTTTGCGCAAATCAATCAATAAACGCTTATTGCAATTTTTTTTTACCAAAAATATGTAGAAGAATACGTATCAGCCTAAACTGAGGAAAAAAATGTTTTTTTATTTATAAATGTTTTATTTATTTATATATTTTTATATTTTTGGGGGATATTTATTATAGCAAAAAGTAAAAAATATTGCTTTTTTTCAAAATTGTCACGCAAAAAATAAAAACCACAGAGACAATCAAATACCACCAAGAGAAAGCTCTATTTGTGGGAAAAAAAGGACGCCAATTTTGTTTGGGTACAACGTCGCACGACCGCGCAATTGTCAGTTAAAGCGACATAGTGCTGAATCACAAAAAACGCTCTGGTCAGGGAGGGGGTAAATTCTTCCGGGGCTGAAGCGGTTAAAGTAACGCAGTGCCGTATCGCAAAAAATGGCCTGGTCATCAAGGGGGTAAAACCTTCTGGGGCTGAAGTGGTTAAAAAAGCGAGATAAATACCGCAAAAAAACATGAGATAAATCATTAAAGTAAATTTACTAAAACACACACATTAGTTATTTATCACCTGATGGTTGATGGCGATATTTTAGAAATGTACAAAATAACAATTAAAGGAACTCTGCCCTTGGCAAGAAAGTTAAAAGTATACAATGTATCAGTGTGAAAATGTTCTCCTCCGAGCTCAGGAATGAAAATAAATTGTAACATTTCATCAGAGGGAGATTGTTTTGTGAATGAAAGCACCCTTGAATGTTTTCATAGTTTCACAATATTGCTGTTTGCCTTCTGGTGCAGTGTTAGCCTGCAAAATAAAAAATTGTGAAAAAACAGCGCCAAAAATAACGCAAAATTTAAGTGCTAAATATGCAAAACATAAATATTTAATGCATACAGTAAATAATGCATGTTTTTTTTGTGAACTGACTACTTTTGAGATAAATACTGCATGAGTTATTTTAACTCAAAAATTCATACGGTATTTATCTTTTAGTGAATTGACCCCTTTATCATAAAAAATATTATCAGAAAAAAAGTCCAGAGAGATCACCCTAGGAGGAGTAGCAAGGATAGACACATCAAACATCTCTGTGAGTGCTTAGAACTTATGCTATAACACCTCACTGTTGGTGGAAATTGTCTTAGGAGTACACAGTGCCCAGCCGGGGTGAAGCAACAGTTCAGTTAGAACCCCCAATGTAGTAAAAAAAAGGAATTTATTAATCAGTCATTAAAGTCACATTAGAATAGACCACAGCTGGCCTCTGTTAAAAACATCATGCTGTATAAACGTTCATAACTGGGTGATTCTGCTTTAATTAAACATTACCATAGACAGCTATTGCCTCAAGCCCAATAAACAGTGGCAGAATATAGGCTGCTTGCCCACTATTGATGATATTCCAAACCTTCCTTCGGCTGGTGGGATCACCGCTGCGAGTGGAACCGCTAGGACATTAGCCAGGAAATCCTTGGTAATCCCCTGCATGAGGACGCAGCATCCGAGCTGCGGGAGCCGGGGATGATATCACAAAGCCACGCCGAAGGTTGGGCAGAGCCGGGGAGAAGCGGCTATGGATGGTTGCAATTGATACGCACACCAGAGTGTCAAAGTGTCACCACGACAATGTGTTTTGTGTTTTCTCAAGTCACCTTGAGGATTTCAGTTTTGTCTTTAGTTCTACTTTAAGGTAATGTGTTGTTCACAAAGCAAGACCATCTCACTCATCCCTAAATCAATTATCTTCTAACAAACATGTTATATTTACCTGCTCTGTGCAGTGGTTTTGCACAGCGCATCCTGGATCTTCCTCATCTCAGGTCCCACGCTGGTGCTCCTGGCTCCTCCCTCCTGCCAGGTGACCCCATAGCAAGCAGCTTGCTTGTGGGGCCACCCAAGCAGGCATGCTCTTGATCCGTGGCTTTGTGTGTCTATTCACACATGGAGCCATGGCTCGGCCCTGCCCTCTCCATCTCCTGATTGGCTCATTGGCTGATAATGACAGCAACGGGAGCCAATGACCAATCAGGAGTGCAAGTCCCCAGAGAGGCAAGGGATCGAGAAGGGGCGCAGGTAAATATTGGGGGGGCTGCTGCACACAGAAGGTTTTTTACCTTAATACATAGAATGCTTGAAGGTAAAAAACCTTGTGCCTTTACAACCACCTTAAACAGCCCATAGATGACTTGATTTTCTTTCCTTTCACCACGGGTTATAGGAAAGAAAGTTGCTTGATTTCCTTAAAAACACAGTCAGTGTTGAAGGGGGAATGCCTCCTGCAGTGCTATTATGTTCTGCCGGTGGTGTGGAGGGGGGGCATGGGGAGCCTTCCCGGACAGTAAAACACGATTAACAACAACAAAAAAAGTGCTGTATGAAAAATCCAACAACTTTTAACTCTGCTCCCTGAAGAAATACAAAAATTATCCAATAAACAATATTATAATTCTCAGATAATTAAGTTATTGCTGCCAACATAAACAGTATAAAATCATAAAGAATAAACCCCAAAATAATTACAATTTTAGGTAGCGCTATAAGATCACTGTTCAGCCAAATAATATAAAAAATGAAACAATAACACCCAGTGTCCACACATGATTTGTAATAATCAATAATGTCCAAAAAACGGAATTAAAACAACTGTTCATAGATTGAATTCTTCTCCACACTCCACCACGTGATTGGGTGAATACCATTCCTCGTAGGCTACACACTCACCAAATTTTAATGTCTCTCATTTTCATGATAGGTAAACTGCTCTTTCAACTGTGCACCACTGGTCAATCGCTGGCTGGGTCATCCGCTCCGCCTCCCTCAATGGACAAGCTCAGCAACAGGGAAAAGAAAGAGGCCCCAATAGTGTGATATTGCTAAAACACCTGTATTTATTCAATCATTGCCAAAATACTACTCACGAGCATCAAAAATTGACAGCCAAATCAAGCATCCAATCAAAATAACTCCCTCCACCAAAGCTGCTAGTGTGAGAATACCAGCCAGTACAAGCCGATACCATTGGCACCCACCCAAGCTGCTCCACCATCACTTCTGGTTTGTCACTTTCGGTGCAGCCACACAATTACTGCTAGTGGCTGTAGCTGCCAGCAGTAATTCAATGTAACAAATCTGACAGAATGGTTGTACCCAAGTTGACTGATGGATCGACTTAGATGCAACCAGCCTGTCTATTCATGGATTGAATCTCGGGAATCATTGCTGAACCGGACAAATTTCAATCCATGTATGGCTGGTTTTTGTCCATGTTACTGTGCATGGGGAAAAGCGCCAAATTCTCTGATGTGTAGGGGTTCCATTAGGAATAATGGCTCATCTGCTAAACAGCAGCACATTTTGGCTATAGGTGTGGGAACACGTGCAATGCACAGGTATCCCCACATCTGTAATAGAGCAAACCTATGATTATTCTTGCTTCTGTTATATGTGTAGTTACAATCACAGTTACACCCTGCTCAGACAGGATTCCTACACTGGTTTCCTATCTGCTCAATAATCCTGACCTATATGCGACCCTTGAGAAATGGAATTGAACACTACAGAATATATAATATAGGTGATGGGCTAGACACTCTGCCAATCACTCAACAGGACCAATCAGTGCATCCCGTGGTCTAGAGTTATGTCTCTGTACAAGCTTTCTACAAAAAAAGTTTTGGGTTGACCTTTCAGCACCAGCACCTGCAGCCAGAACAAACAGATTTCAGGCATTTTTCTGTAGCATCCTGGTGGACCTGTGAAATATTCCTTCTCCATTAATTTACAATTAAAGTTCATAGCATCCAAAGCTAAAATTCGAGACAAATCATATCAGTCAAATTTCTGAAAGATGAAGACAGGCCAAGTGTTTCAGCCAGAGACATTAAGATATCATCAGCAGTGAATGACACACTGAAAGGCTGCTTAGGTTTCCTAGAAGACAGACTCACTCAGAATATGACTCCTTAGGGACTCTGTGTATTTCCTGGACATTTAATACTTTTTACTTCACTGGATTACTCCAAGGATCCATTCTATATCTTCTTAATTGGATGCTTTGATTATAGAACATTCACTGCCTGCGAGCATTTTTTTTTCTTTACCACAAGCACTCAGTTCCTAAGTTACGATTTTCTCGTTCAACATTTTACGAAGCTATGCTTTATTCCACTTAAGATTGGCTTTGAAACAGCAGGAACACAAAATCCATCTTGAGCATCATCATAATCTTTTCTGCTTTGAATTTAGAAAGAAATACTTGTGTTTTGCAATAAAAAAAAAATCATCCAATAATAGAGATGCTGAAAGCAACGATAGTAAAAAGGAAGCCCCTTTGTTTTCTTTATAATTAGAAGAGGAATTCATTTTTGTTGTGTACATAGTTTCTTTGTTGCCTGGCTCTTAGCATATTCTAAATGAGTTGTGTTCACAATGGATTTTTTCGAAGCTTTGTCATTATGTTATTTGCCTCTTATGTGACTTCTAGTTTTGCTTGTGAGCTACACAAGAAATCAATACACTGACAGTCGAGACTGCAGTTATTCCTGCCTGTAGTAGGTACCTAGGCATTGAATCACTCAGAGCATCCATCAATGGTTCTCTCGCAAAGTAGCTAGGGGGAACAAAAGCTCCATGAAGTTTATATATTTGTTTTAAAGAAAGGGAAGAAAAATAAGTTTAATTTTCAACAGTATGTTGTACATTTAGTGCAGTTTATATTCTGAAAAGTAGGAATACTGTAGATTAGTAACCAATTTATGAAGTTCTAAAACAAATTAAATTATTTAATTAGATTTCTAGTCAACGTTTGTCCTTGGGAGTTCATACAGACTAATGTATGTTAGTTAGCTATGGTGAAGAGACCCTGTCACCATCTTTAAAGAAATTGTAGCTGAAAGCTCAATTAATCAAGTATTTTACATCCTTACAGAGTTTTTCCTCTCCATAAACAATGTTGTTTTCTTCACTTGCAATGTGCCTTTAAATTTGCTAACACGTTTTACTTCATCAAAATCAACTCCCTAGCACAGCCCCCTCAATCCTTGCACATTAGTGCCCTCTCTTCCTCTGGGAGTGTCTACTGTATGCATTAGTCTAGCTCCTCTGCCCCTCCACTTACATCCTTGATTGGCGGGCCCAGGATAATATGTGTGCATAGGAGTTACATCATCCAAACAAGAAGCATGCATACAGTGCCTTGAAAAAGTATTCACACCCCTTGAAATTTTCCACATGTTTTCATGTTACAACCAAAAATGCAAATGTATTTTATTGGGATTTTATGCGCTAGACTAATGCCGTGTACACACGGGCGGACTTTTCGGCATCAAAGGTCCGATGGTCTTTTCAATGGACTTTTGACGGACTTTCGATGGACTTGCGAACGAACGGACTTGCCTACGCATGATCACACCAAAGTCCGACGGATTTGTACGTGATGATATACGACCGGACTAAAATAAGGAAGTTAACAGCCAGTAGCCAATAGCTGCCCTAGCGTCGGTTTTCGTCCATCGGACTAGCATACAGACGAGCGGATTTTTCGACCGGACTCGAGTCCGTTGGAAAGATTTGAAACATGTTCCAAATCTAAAGTCTGTCTGATTTTCAACTGAAAAAGTCCTTTGCAGGTCCGATGAAGCCCACACATGGTCGGATTGTCCGACGGATTCATCCCGTCGGACCAGTCCGGTTGAAAAGTCCGCCCGTGTGTACACGGCATAACACAAAGTGGCACATAATTGTGAAGTGGAAGGAAAATGATAGATGTTTTTTAACATTTTTTACAGATAAACATATGAAAAGTGTGGCGTGCATTTGTATTCAGCTCCCTTTATTCTGATAACCCTAACTGAAATCTAATAGAACCAATTGCCTTCAGAAGTCAGAAGAGTTCTTCAGAAGAGTTATTACAGTGGTGCTCTCACATTTAACCACACATGTCAGCTATACACTAATCAACCCACTTCACCTATCAACTAACTCTAATTAGAGTAATTTATTCACAGGTTTGGGTCACATGTTTAATAGATATTAGTGTGTATATATTGCAGTTA
Source organism: Aquarana catesbeiana (assembly GCF_042186555.1). NCBI lineage: Eukaryota > Metazoa > Chordata > Amphibia > Anura > Ranidae > Aquarana > Aquarana catesbeiana. The sequence continues at coordinate 81,386,878 of NC_133326.1, read as the reverse complement.
ATGTTTGTGGTTATTTAGCTATGAATAAGCACTTTTGAAAGTGTGAAACGCGTCAGTGTTTGTGATCCGTTGTTTGCTGTGGCTTGTACTTTTTGGATTATTACCTCCTTTTTTTAATAAAGGCATTTGATTTTGAGTGTGGCTGTCCAGAATCTTCTCTTCAACCAAATATTCTTTTTAGCGGGGGTTCCCTGAGACTTGAAAATTATTTCACAAGTTTCTCTGGGGAAAAATAAATAGAAAAGCTGGTGTACCTATTAGTCATATGGAGATCTAAAAAAGCCCATTTAGGGACTGTTAAATTAAAATTTCTGTACTTTAAAATGGTCCTAAAGGCAGAAGTTTTTTTTACTTTCTTAAAATAAAAAACCTTGTGTGTGCAGCAGCCCCCCTAAGACTTAACTGAGCCCGATCTTCCTCCAGCGATGTGTACGAGAGCCTCGGCTGTCCGTGGACTCTCCCTTCTCATTGGCTAAGACAGCAGCGGGAGCCAATCAAAGTCAGTGAGCGAATGAAGAGAGAGAGTGGGTGGGGCCGAGCCGTGACCCCGTGTCTGAATGGACACACAGAGCAGCGGCTCAGGAGTGAGCCTGCTCGGATGCCCCCATAGCAAACTACGTGTTGTGGGGGCAGGAGGGAGGGCCAGGAGAGCAAAACAACTGCACAGAGCAGGTACAGTAAGTATAACAAAAACAAGACTTTATATCACTTTAAGTACAGGGGGAAATGTTCCATACCCCATGCTGTTACTACTGTCAGTAAAATCAGCCACACAACAAATATAGGTGGGAATTCTGCATATATGCAATATGCAAATGCAGACTTGCATCAAAGTTACCACAATTGCTACTATACATTCATTTTTTGGAACTAGGTGGAGCTGCTGTGCACCAATCTGCTGCCCTCCCTTTTCTTGGAAATCAAGTTATCTGGGAAACATTATTGCACATTTGTTGTATTGAGCTGGAAAGGTGTTCCCAGACACTGTTGGCTGCTTGTTGTCTCTCAGATGCTGAATGCCCAATGAATCAAAATGTCAGTACTTTAAAAACCTGCTTCATATGTATAGCTGATTTTTTTTTTACAGACATACAGTATCGCACAAAAGTGAGTACACCCCTCACATTTTTGTAAATATTTTATTATACCTTTTCATGTGACAACACTGAAGAAATTACACTTTGCTACAATGTAAAGTAGTGAGTGTAGAGCTTGTATAACAGTATCAATTTGCTGTCCCCTCAAAATAACTCAATGCACAGACATTAATGTCTAAACCGCTGACAACAAAAGTGAGTACACCCCTAAGTGATAATGTCCAAATTGGGCGCAAAGTGTCATATTTTGTGTGGCCACCATTATTTTACAGCACTACCTTAACCCTCTTAGGCAAGGAGTTCACCAAAACTTCACAGGTTGACACTTGAGTCCTCTTCCACTTCTCCATGATGACATCACAGAGCTGGTGGATGTTAGAGACCTTGCGCTCCTCCACCTTCCGTTTGAGGATGCCCCACAGATGCTCAATAGGGTTTAGGTCTGCAGACATGCTTGGCCAGTCCATCACCTTTACCCTCAGCTTCTTTACCAAGGCAGTGGTCATCTTGGAGGTGTGTTTGGGGTTGTTATTATCTTGGAATACTTCCCTGCATCCCAGTCTACGAAGGGAGGGGATCATGCTTGGCTTCAGTATTTAACAGTACATGTTGGCATTCATAGTTCCCTCAAACTGTAGCTCCCCAGTGCCGGCAGCACTCATGCAGCCCCAGACCATGACACTCCCATGCTTGACTGTAGGCAAGACACACTTGTCTTTGTACTCCTCACCTGATTGCTGCCACAAACGCTTGACACCACCTGAACCAAAAAAGTCTCTTCAGACCACAGGACATGCTTTCAGTAATCCATGTCCTTAATCTGCTTGTCTTCAGCAAACTGTTTGCGGGTTTTCTTGTGCATCATCTTTAGAAGAGGCTTCCTTCTGGGACGACAGCCATGCAGACCAATTGGATGCAGTGTGCACCGTATGGTCTGAGCACGGACAGGCTGACCCCCCCCCCACCCCTTCAATCTCTGCAGAAATGCTGGCAGCACTCATATGTCTATTTTCCAAAGACAACCTCTGGATATGACTCTGAGCACGTGCACTCAACTTCTTTGGTTGACTATGGTGAGGCCAGTTCTTAGTGGAACCTGTCCTGTTATGGACTTGGCCACCGTGCTGCAGCTCAGTTTCAGGGTCTTGGCAATCTTCTTATAGCCTAGGCCATCTTTATGTAGAGCAACAATTCTTTTTTTCAGATCCTCAGAGAGTTCTTTGCCATGAGGTGCCATGTTGAACTTCCAGTGACTAGTATGAGAGAGTGAGATTGATAACACAAAATGTAACACACCTGCTCCCCATTCACACCTGAGACCTCGTAACATTAACGAGTCACATGACACCCGGGGGGGGGGGGCAATGGCTAATTGGGCCCAATTTGGACATTTTCACTTAAGGGTGTACTCACTTTTGTTGCCAGAGGTTTAGACATTAATGGCTGTGTGTTGAGTTATTTTGATGGGACAGCAAATTTACAGTTATACAAGCTGTACACTCACTACTTTACATTGTAGCAAAGTGTCATTTCTTCAGTGTTGCCACATGAAAAGATATAATAAAATATTTACAAAAATGTGAGGGGTGCACTTACTTTTGTGAGATACTGTATGTTTCATCCTTCCTTTCTTGCGTATTGAACAACTAATGGAAAAGATGAAGCCCATTTTGACTATTATGTCATTAAGTCATTATGGCTGTCTACAACCTAGTATCTCATGTGTTTTTCAAACAAAGGCAGGCAAATATAGCAAGAACAATTCTTAAATTACATGTCAAAACATAATTCAGGGGTAGGAGATCTACCTGAACAACACAGGAGCATTCAAAGATCACCAGGCACAGTGTGCCAGCCACAAAGATCACCAGGCACACTACTCAAATATGATTTAAAACTCTAATTGCCATACTACCGTGTCGCAAACATGTGCATTGCACGACAATCATGGCCTTAAATCAGGTGGTGAGGAGGCAACATAAATAGCTGACGTAAATGGGTGACCCCGCCCCTTCTGACGTTACGTGATGTCACGTAATGTCAGAGAGGGTGAGGTCACCCATTTATGTCACCGGGTGGCCCCGGCCTCAGCTATATAGCAGCTGTCATTGCTAAGAGGCTTCAGTCAGCGGGAGGCAACATAAATAGCTGACGTAAATGCGTGATCCCGCCCCTTCTGACGTTACGTGACATCACGTAATATCACAGGGGGCGAGGTCACCCATTTACGTCACTGGGTGGCCCCGGCCTCATCTATATAACAGCTGTCATTGCGAAGACGCTTCAGTCAGCGGGAGCCTCCCGTGGAGGCGCATTTTTTTCCATTTTTGTATCCGGTCTTCGGACGCTGTGATCGAAGATGAATGGACATTGAGGGATAGTTTTTTTTCTTTACTAAAGGGCTTGTCCCAAATTTTCTACTGACATTTTTAATATTTTGACACTTTTTTTGGGGAATGGGTAGGGGTACAATGTACCCCTACCCATTCTCATAGGAGGTGGGATCTGTGGGTCCCCTTGTTAAAGGGGGCTTCCAGATTCTGATAAGCCCCCCACACGCAGACCCCCACAACCACCGGGCAAGAGTTGTGGGGATGAGTCCCTTGTCCCCATCAAGGGGGGTGGCAAGGTGCTTGGGGGGACCCCAAAACATCCTCCCCATGTTGAGGGCATGTGGCCTGGTATGGTTCAGGAGGGGGGGCAGCTCTCTCACCCCCCTTTCCTGCGGCCTGTCAGGCTGCGTGCTTGGATAAGGGTCTGGTATGGATTTTGGGGGGACCCCTATGCCACTTAAAAAAAAAATTTGGCTCAGGGTTCCCCTTAAAATCCATACCAGACCTGAAGGGCCTGGTATGGATTTTGGGGGGACCTCTACGCCATTTATTTTAAAAATTTTGGTGCATGGTTCCCCTTAATATCCATACCAGACCTGAAGAGCCTGGTATGGATTTTGGGGGACCCCCACACAATTTTTTTTATTTGGGTGCGGGGTTCCCCTTCATATCCATACCAGACTCAAAGGGCCTGGTAATGGACTGAGGGGGGAACCCATGCCATTTTTTTCAATGATTTTTATCTATATTGCCAGGACCGGACAATACATTACAGCCGCGAGCAGTTTTAAATTACATTTTTTCCTTTAGAAATGTCATTTTGCTGTGGTACTGTTATAAACACGGGAAAGATGTACTACTTTACAGGCATACCAAGGACACCCCCAGGCACGATATTTAAAGGAATATTTCATTTTTATTGTTTCACTTTAAGCATTAAGCATCACTGCTCCTGAAAAAATGGCCATTTTTAAAACTTTTTTTTGCATTGATACCTTGGGGCAGGACCCGGGTTTCCAAACACTTTTTATGGCAAAAACTTGCATAAAAGCATTTAAAATGAGCACTTTTGATTTTTCATGTTCGTGTCCCATAGACTTTTTTGCCTGTTCGCAAGTTCTGGTGCGAACCGAACCGGGGGGGTGTTCGGCTCATTATGCAGTGAGAAACACCTTATAAGATCATTCTGTATTGAGTGATAAAGGTGCTTCCAATCATGTTGTCAGTTCTTAAACAATGCTTTAGGTAACAAATCAATAGCTTTTATACCCAATGGGGAGTCACGCCCTCTTCATCTTAAATATCAATACACCGCTTACTATAGCAGATACTTCACATTTTTTTAGTTGCTCGATTCTATTTAAGATACATAGCAGCAGCACAAAAAGCCTCAAGGTTTTTTGCCTTAAAGTATAACTAAAGGCAAACTATTTTTTTTTAGTCTTGGATAGGGTGGAGAGGGGTTACAATGCTTGTCAGTCTTTATTGCTGACAGTGCCCTAGTTAGGGAGATTCACCCTCTCTATTTGTTCTGTTTAAAATAAAAGTAAAGTAAAATAAAACCCACATTTTTGGGTTGTCCCCAGAAATGTAATAGAGGGGGAATTTTCCAATGGGGACACTAGTTCTGGTGACCGGGGGGGTCCCCAAGGAATTCCTTTAATTTGTAGTTATTTCCTCTCACTTCCTATTTGGCTATGAGAGAGGAAGCCAAAAAGTTCTACTTTAATGCATTCTATGCATTAAGGTAAAAAAACCTTCCCTGCTACAGGATCTCCCCAACCCCCCGTTATTCTTAACTGAGCCCGATCCGATCCAGCGATGTGCACGAGAACAGCAGCTCTTGACGCTGTCTCCCTCCTCATTGCGCAGATTGATAGCAGCAGGAGCCCTTGGCTCGCATGGGTGAGCCGAGAGAAGCATCGGAGGGCAGCAGGAAGGGGAGGCGTCATACTGTGCTCTTCATCAGCCTTTAATGTTCATCTCATGGCCGAGTTTTTGTGTAGATGAGCGGAAATATTAAACAGATTCCTCCAGCATATATATGAATATACACTATGATCTTGAGTAATAATGACAGTCACTAAGAGTCGGTAGACAGTGCGTTATATAGCTTGGGGAGATTACTGTGATCACAGCGGAACTATATATTGACCAAGGACATCTAAGTACTTCAACATTTATGAAGGAGACAGCAGCAAATATTCTCCTCTATGCAACAAGCCACCATCCTGAATCCCTTGTCTGTGGAATACCAACGGGCCTATTCCTTAGGATAAGGAGGAACTGCACAGATCTGGTACAATTCAAGAAGGAATCGGATTCCCTATATAAGCGATTCAGGCAAAGAGGATACTCTCACAAGACACTGAGCTAAAAAAAGAGCTTGTTATACAGAGAGAGATGAATTGCTGCTAACTGGTGACTCAAAAAGAGGAAATTAAGTCAAGAAGGGAAATGACCAATCAGATACATTACTAAATTTGGAGCCCAATGGGAAAGTGTCAAAAAAGTTCTAAAGAGCCACTGGCATGTCCTCACATGCAATCCACAGCTAGCAAGAATAGTGGGACCATGTCACCAAATGATAGCAAAACTAGCCAATAATTTGAGGGACTTTCTGCTCCATTCAGAATTCTCTAGGATTCCCCCAAAGGATCAGAAATCGAAAACAAATGGAATGTATCCCTGTGGACACTGCAGCATCTGCCCCTTTGTTGAGAAGACAAAAAGGTTCTCTAATGTAGAGGAAACTAAGACATATAAAATAAGAAGCTTTATCAACTGCTCAACTAACAGGGTTATATATTTGCTGGAATGCCCATGCCATAAGTTCTACATTGGGAAAACTAAGAGACCCCTCCGAGTGCGAATTGGGGAATATATACATTTAATTAAAAAGAAGAAACTAGATCTAGAATCTGAACAAAAACTTAACCAGATGGTATAACACTCTAGGGGAGTCGACGGTCTGAAAGTGAAGGATATAATAGCCCTAAAACTAGCGCAAAGAAGAGGAGACTTTGATAGAGTCTTGAAGCAGGTAGAGAAGAGGTGGATTTTTGACTTAGGTACCCTCTTCCGGAACGGTATGAACCGTGAGCTGAAATTTGGGGTCTTTCTGGACCAGTAATTCACCTTTCTGTTATCTAAATTCTTGTAAAAGTTAAATGTTGCACAATGAAGATAATCTATCTGCTTAAATGGGAACCATCCTATGAGTGCCCTCCCCTCTTTTCTACATCACTCTAAATAGTCAATATGGCTCAACCTAAATTACATTACCTTGAATTCTACATGCACAGTCGCCAGTAATCTTTATTTGTATGTTGAGTTTTTAATTGAGAAGTGTCCCCATCATGGTGTGCATTATGAGGTTAAAATAGGGGCCTCACACATACTGTTATGCCCCTAGTGGTAGATGAAAACATTAAATCTTTTTAATTGTATGAATAGATCTCTCTAATGTGCCCCCTGGAGGTTCTAAAGAAGCTTGCCGAGATTCAGAGCAGACGAAACATGTCAACCGAGGGACACACCACCTAGAGCCCATGGATCACAATACACCAGTTGGAAGGGGATAACATAACCAAGAGATCCAGGAACTTTCTTAACCAAAGTTGTGAGCGCACCATTTCCTGTATACATGCGAAAGCTAACAAGGAGTATCGTGACGGAGGAGACTCCTCAACTATGCATGCATCCAATTTACGCCATTTGATCTTTAACTAATTAAAATTTCATTCTGTGTAATAATATGTTGGTTGTCAGACTGTAAAACCTTATTTATGGAAATATTGATGCGTTTAGAATACTTATCATTAGGGAAGTACCTGCTCGAGCATAATAAAACACTTTAACCCTCCATTCAGCATATTCCTCAGACCCTTTAGTTAGTTGTGGTATTCTGTAAACTCGCTCTGCAAAGACCAGAAAATGGCTACATTTGCAATTCAACAGCTCTCAATTACCATTGGAACCATTGGAAAGATGCTAAGAGTAATTTATGAGAGCCGGTGACTCTGATATAGAACATTGGCCTGCAATGCAGGAAATTTAACTCTGCATAAAACCAAAGACCAGACAAACTTTGCTAAGTAATCTTTACTTTTAATCTAATTGTATGTACTCTTGCTTATCAACTGTTCTGTAATAAATTTTCTGGAAATATTTTTTGCACATTTTGTTTTCTTTTCATTAAAATTATAATTTAAATCATTAAGCTGAATTCAGTGGCGGCTGGTGCTCAATTTTCTTGGGGGAGGAGGGGTCGTGGCCTCCTCATCCAGCCAGACAGCCAGCCAACCAAAGCGAATATTAATTTGCTAATGTCACACAACTGGTTGGGCTCCGGGCACAGTGCTCTGTGCCCTGAACTCACCCCTTTTGAAGCCAATGGCTCTAATCATGTGCTTCTAAAAATAAAAAATAAACCCATTGGAATCCATGCGTCCAGCAACCTGCATGTAGATTAAGGGCCAGAGGCATGGATTAGGGGGGCAGTGCCCCTGTTCCCTGCATGAGCGGCCACCAATGACTGAATGTCCCTGAGTCCCCTGCGAAGCAAAGATGCTTTCATTTTGGTCTGGACATGGAAGCAAGTGTAACAGACATTTGCAAAAGGTTAAAATTGCAACAACAGATGCTCTGAATAGTGCCTGGTGACTAATAAAGTGAAAGATATTCCTGCGCTACCCAGTTGGAAAAAGAAAAGAGGAAAAGGTAAAAAAGAGGAGAGCTGTGGAAGATCTATGCAACTGGACAGCTGCACACACCATAAAAGGGCCAAGCATGAACCCAAAAAAGCAAAGTAGAAGAGGGAGGGGTGCTGCGCTAACCAGAAAAGAGTGCTATAGATCTTCGTATGTGGTCATTTCCTATGTGCTAATACCCAACAGCACATAGAATCGCATAAATAAATAAAAATAACAAGGTCGCAGAAAAAAAAAAAAAAATCGCATAGGTTGGTGTTGGTTGCTAAAAACCTTGTGAAGTGTAAAAATGCTAAAATGTATTAATAATCCAGGGAAGTGATGTAAATAAACTGGTTGTGAACAGTACAACGTAAATATATCTACACATAGAATTGCATAAATAAATAAAAATAACAAAGTCGCAGAGAAAAATCGCATAGGTTGGTGTAGGTTGCTAAAAACCTTGTGAAGTGTAAAAATGCTAAAATGTAATAATAATCCAGGGAAGTGATGTAAATAAACTGGTTGTGAACAGTACAATGTAAATATATCTAAAAATCATACAATGCATATATATAATCAATAGTGCAAAAAAACATATAATAAAGTGCTAGTGCTCAGGTGACCTGAGTGTAATTATTCAGACAAATTCGAACAAAGCATAAAGTGAATAAATAAATATTATAAATCAATATTGCAGTGAATAGTGGCCAAAATTGGTATTAAAATGCCTCAATACAGTGATTAAGAGTGCTAGATGTCCAAAGGTAATAAATGACATGCCAGTAATCCAGCAAAAAAATGTGCAAAAAAAAAAAAGTCTTATAGAAGTGGACAGACAACAGTGCTCAAAAAAACAGCAGTGAGGTGTTTTGGGATGCAATACACTCTGTGTCCTCTTCGTGCAACATACACTAGTGTGGGTAATGGCCCCTTACCTAGCGGTGCTAGGTCAACCGCAGAGATAGTCGCTAAAAGTGCAGGATCTTGAGCCTCAATCACATCCCTATGAAGAAGTCACGTGATCGGTGAGATCACGCGTAGGGACGGAATAGGCTTGTTCATACTGCTGGAAGCATTACGAGCTCGCTGCTCGTAGGAGATAGGCATTTGATCTGTATACTGCTCAATGTGAGTACTTTTTACCTATGTTTTTGAATAAAGCAACCCCCCTGTTCAAAACATACTTCACTATATGGTATCTTTGTCCTGCATATCCACTTTCTTATATACATCTGAGTTGTGGAGGAAGAGCTAGGACCCGCACTGGTCTAGGACCCCAGCTAGGACCATAGCTATATACATCCAGCTGCCATAAGGATCTTGGAACGCTGGCAAGCGTGGACATAGGGACGTGATTGAGGCTCAAGATCCTTCGCTTTTAGCGACTATCTCTGCGGTTGACCTAGCACCGCTAGGTAAGGGGCCATTACCCACACTAGTGTATGTTGCACGAAGAAGACACAGAGTGTATTGCATCCCAAAACACCTCACTGCTGTTTTTTTGAGCACTGTTGTCTGTGCACTTCTATAAGACTTTGGGGGGGGGGGGGGGGGTTAACTCATCCTCAAGCCTAAAATGTAAATTTAACTTGTGTGCAAAAAAAATAGAACAAACGGCCCTGGTAGCAAAATGGTTAAAGAGACCCTGTCACCACACCATACCTTGTTGAAAAAACATATGCTTGCAATGTGTACCAGTGTATTTACAGTAGCAATTTTAGCTACCCAAGCAAAGTTATCATATAAAAATCATCACTTTCTGGAGTATCTGAGTGTAAAAAAATCTCTCAAAAGCCACTGCTTAATAAACCTGCTGCCGGTATTTACGATGTACCATAAGTACATCTACTACACATTGCTAGCATGTGTTTGTTCAATAGGATATCATGAGATGACAGGATCTCTTTTATGATAAAGCTAGGGCACAAAACTGTTTTCCATAATTAGCATTGGACATTTTCCCAAGACTACTATTCAAATTATTCAAGCGTTTTCATTGAAACAAGTACACATGGGAAGTCAATCTGCATTTTTATTACAGTTCCAGAAGAGTTTATTTATGAATGGAAAAACTGCTAATAATTTCAGACTCTGCTGTTCTTACAGATTGTGCTGTCAATCCAGCTCAGCTCTCTGCTAAGGTTTATATGCCAGTCAATATATATTTCCTAATAAGCAATAGAAAACATGGATCTACTGAGTTGCTATGTAATGTAAGCATCTACAGTGCAATGGAATACAATATTAATTGTGTGTAGAAGGAAGTCTATGTTAAATCCAGTGGTTCCAGTGATTCTGTTTCAACAGCAGAAATATTGTATTGTATATTGTGTTTGTCGTTATTTTTATGTAGATTATAGAGATTATAGAGATTCAACAATTACTTGTCTGTGGTAGTGTATACACTTTCTGAAAGCACATACTCTGAAGAATAAAATGGTGGTAGTTGCAATTTCTTTCACATGATATTAGTGCACATGTTTATCAAACACACTTTTTTTGTAAAAATACACTGAAGTTTATTTTTGTGCACAAAAACATAATATATTATTCATTTTTGGTAAAATATAAAAAATAAGGTTGTGATGAGTAAATAGATGCTCAAAATGTGAAGGCCTTAAAATTGAACATGTCTGTGAAACAGCGATAGACAGTGTTACTCAAAATTGCCCATAGGCAATGTTTTAAAACCCTTTACAGATTATCACTTTATAGTTAATTATGGATGAGGGCCCTAAAATTATTGCACCTCACTGAGACATTTGCACCAATATCTAACATGTATAGCTCAGCCATCATTTTCATACATAAGTGCACCCACTGCATGTGTTCATGTTTTTATGTGCAAGTACTATGGCCAGATGTGCTGGTTGGAAGCTGAACAGTGGGAACCTTGAGTGGAGAACATGAACAAGTTTTGCTTTTGACTGCTGGTGATTGCTGTGTTGCATTTTTAGTTTTTTGGGGGGTTTTTTCTTGCAGCTTTTTTAACACCCTTTCTGTCTGTCAGAAACTAGGAATCAGACAGAAGTACAGTTAAATCTCACTTGTTTAATAATAATAAAAAAAGGTAAACAGAGTAAAGGTAGTCAAAACAGAGTTCAGGAACCAGAACAGATAGTCACTCAAGCCAAAACGTTAGGGAGCCAGAGATGAGTGTAGTAGAACAGCAAGCAGGATCTGGAGCCAGAAGGAATGTCAGCCAAGCAAGTCTGTAACAGGAACAAAGGAGAGCGTTTCTAGAGATGTGACCAAGGCAAAGGCAGAGATCATCTGGGATGGACGGCTTAAGTAGGCAGGACTGACGAGCAAGATATCATCAACAGGTCAGTCACTGTGGAGAGATAGGAGCTGGCAATTAGCCGACAGCTGAGCGGCCAGCTCAGAGAAGGAAGGGCTGAGCCCAGCCCTGACATGGTCACTTTTTAAACAGCTTTTTTTTCTTTCCTTCCTTCAGCCTACTAATTAAGGGGAGTGTTTAATTGGTCACATATGCTTGAGGCCTATATACCTTTCTGTAGAACAAATTTTAAACCTGCTATTCTTTGAGCTTGCCACCTTTTTGCTTGATGGAACTTAGACCAAGTGGAACTGGACTAAGTGGTGAAAAAAGAGAGTTCAAAACAGGAGGTTATAACAGGGGTCAAAGTACCTGTGTAGGGTGAGTGTGTACCTGTGTATTGTAAGTACATGAGTGCTGCGAGTGCACGTGGGCTGTATTGAGTATTAATGTGTATTGTGAGCACCTGAGTGCTGTCAGAGTAGTGTGTGTGGATCGTTAGTACCTGTGTATTGTGTATACTTGTGTAGTGTGTACCTGTGTATTGTGAGTGCACGTAGGCTGCGAGTGCATGTGGTCTGCGAGTGCACGTGGTCTGCGAGTGCACGTGGTCTGCGAGTGCACGTGGTCTGCGAGTGCACATGGTCTGCGAGTGCACGTAGGCTGCGAGTGTACGTAGGCTGCAAGTGCACGTGGTCTGCGAGTGCACGTGGTCTGTGAGTGCACATGGGCTGTGAGTGCACGTGGTCTGCGGGTGCACCTGGGCTGCACATGCACGTGGTCTGCAAATGCACGTAGGCTGCGAGTGCACGTGGTCTGCGAGTGCACGTGGGCAGCACTGATCGAGGGCGAATACTGCTGTGCAAAATGTAAGCAGATTGTTTCCCTGGAAGCCCAGGTTCTGAATCTAGTAAAGTGAATCTAGTAAACTAAAGGATAGCCGGGAACGTACCTGACAGGTGCTGGTAGGGGCCAGCACAGAGACGGGTGGAGACAAAGAGGTGCAGACACTAGAAACGAGTAGATGGGTGACAGTCAGGAAGGATAGAGGGGGAAGTGGCAGGAAGTCCGATCTTGGGGGCTGGAGCATCCCAATAAGTATGCTCTATTGAGTGACATTGGTGAAACCAGTCAGGGACCAGCACTGCTGGAGCTGAGGGACTCTCCTAGCTGCCAGGGGAAGAACTCCTCCAGTGAGAGTGGGGGGGAAGCGAAGGGAAAGGATAGACAGATTCTGGTGGTAGGGGACTCAATTCTTAGTAGGACAGAGGGAAATCTGTCACAAAGACCTGAAGCACCGAACTGTATGCTGTCTACCGAGCGCTCGGGTTCGGCACATCAGGGATCTGGTGGACAGATTACTGGGAGGGGCTGGGGAAGACCCGGCTGTCATGGTGTACGTTGGCACCAATGACAAAGTCAGAGGCAGATGGAGTGTCCTAAAGAACGATTTTAGGGACTTAGGAGCTAAATTGAGGAAAAGGACCTCTAAGATAGTGTTCTCAGGAATACTACTGGTACCTCGAGCCACACAAGAAAGGCAGAGCGAGATTAGGGAAGTAAACAAGTGGCTGAGGAGCTGGTTTAATAAGGAGGGGTTTGGGTTTCTGGAGAACTGGGCCGACGTCTCAGTCAGTCACAAGTTCTATAGAAGGGACAGACTGCACCTAAATGAGGAGGGTGCAGATCTGCTGGGAGTGAAGATGGCCAAAAAGTTAGAGGAGTTTTTAAACTAGGTGTCAGGGGGAGGGCCAAGAGGTAGAGATAGTCAGCAATGAACATATTCCAGAGGGTAGTATTGGGGGCATTAGTGGTAGGTTGACTAAAGCATATAAGCCTGAGGTAAGTATAGTAACAAGTCATATTTGCATTCTCGGAACACCCAATAAGAGGACAGTATGTGACCAGTCTAAACTGGCATGTTCACCAATGCAGGAGCCTGGCAGACAAGATGGGTGAACTAGAGATACTGTTGAACGAGGAGGATTTTGATTTTTTGGGGAATTTCAGAGACCTGGCTTAACAACTCTCATGATTGGCTGGCAACCATTCAAGGGTATTCCCTTTATTACAGGGATAGAGAGGGTAAAAAAGGACGAAGGGTAAGCCTATATATCAAGAATACTGTACAAGTGAATGTGAGAGATTACATCAATAAGGAAGCTAGGGAGGAGGTGGAATCCTTATGGGTAGAGCTCCAAAGGAATGAAGCTAAGGGGAAAATAATACCTGGAGTATGCTATAGGCCCCCTAACCTGAGGGAGGTGGGGGAGACAGACCTCCTATCACAATTTGGATTAGCAGCAAGGATGGGAAGTGTTATTATAATGGGGAATTTTAATTATCCAGACAAAGACTGGGCGAAGGGAACTACGCATTCATCTAAGGCTCCCCAGTTCCTAAATGTCTTGCAGGAAAATTTCATGGGTCAGATGGTAGACTCACCAACTAGAAACATGGCTTTACTAGATCTACTGATTACCAACAATACAGACCTGATCATGGATGTGGAAATACGAGACAATTTAGGAAACAGAGATCACAGGTCAATTGGCTTCAGTATAACTTACACAAATAGGAAACACAAGGGGAACACAAAGACACTGAATTTCAAAAGAGCCAACTTCCCTAAACTACGAACCTTGAAGATATAAATTATATCTTCCTAGAAGATATAAATTGGGATAAAATCTTAGAAACAAAGAACACGGAGGAGAGATGGGTTTGCTTTAAAAGCATATTTAAAAAGGGCATTAGCCAGTGCATCTCATTGGGAAATAAATTTAAAAGAGCGAACAAAAGTCCTGGATGGCTTAACTCTAATGTAAAAATGCATATAAAAGCAAAGGAGAAGGCCTTCAAAAAAGACAAGGATGATAATTCATCATCAGCATTCAGATTACAAAGAATGCAACAATATATGTATGGGTGCAATTAGGGCGGCTAAGATAGAACACGAAAGACACATAGCGGAGGAGAGCAAAAAAAATCCCCAAAAAATCTTAAAGTATATAAACAGTAAAAAAGGGAGGACAGACCATATTGGCCATATCAAGAATGAGGAAGGACATCTGGTTACAAAGGATGGGGAGATGGGGAAGGTATTGAATTTATTCTTCTCCTCAGTCTTCATGAGGGAATTGGGGGCTTCAGTAACCAAAACTGCAGTGTTTGTCCTCATGAAAAGGAAGCACCCTCATGGCTAACAGAAAATACATCCCTGGGAATTACAGACCAGTTAGCCTAACATCAATAGTATGCAAGCTCTCGGAGGGGATGATAAGAGACTATATACAAGATTTTAGTAATGAAAACTGTATCATTAGCAGTAATCAACATGGATTCATGAAGAATCGTTTTTTGCCAAACCAATCTATTAACCTTCTATGAGGAGGTGAGCTACCATCTAGATAAAGGAAGGCCCATAGACGTGGTGCATCTGGATTTTGCAAAAGCATTTGACACAGTTCCCCATAAAGTTTACAGTACAAAGTAAGGTTTGTTGGCATGGACCATAGGGTGAGTACATGGACTGAAAACTGACTACAAGGGTGAGTTCAGAAGGTGGTGATAAATGGGGAATACTCGGAATGGTCAGGGGTGAGAGGTGGGGTCTCCCAGGGTTCTGGGCTGGGACCAATCCTGTTTAATTTGTTCATAAATGACCTGGAGCATGGCGTAAACAGCTCAATCTCTGTATTTGCGGACGACACTAAGCTAAGCAGGGCAATAACATCTCAGCAGGATGTAGAAACCTTTCAAAAAGATCTGAATAAATTAATGAGGTGGACAACTACAAGGCAAATTAGGTTTAATGTAGAAAAATGTAAAATAATGCATTTGGGTGGCAAAAATATGAAAGCAATCTACTCACTAGGGGATGAACCTCTGGGGGAATCTAGGATGGAAAAGGACCTGGGGGTCCTAGTAGATGATAGGCTCAAGGAATGGTATGCAATGCCAAGCTGCTGCTAACAAAAATATTGGCATTAACTCCAGGGATAAAGCGATAATTCTCCCACTCTATAAGACTTTGGTCTCGCCTCACCTGGAGTATGTTGTCCAGTTCTCAGAGCGCACAGAGGACACGGGAGGCTGTATTCCTAAGCTAGCCAGCAGATAGGGGGCGGGGCCGGGAGCTCCACTGATGCTCTGACCTCGCCCCATGCAGCCTGTATGCTCGGAACAGAGCGGCTGTAGTGAGAGCAGTGATCGGAGTGGAAGCGTCAATGGTGCTCCCAGCTTAGCCCCTCTATACTGGGGAATACAGAGGTTCGGGGGTATGGCCAAGAGCTCCACTGATGCTCTAACCCCACTGATGCTCTAACCCCTAACTGATGCTCTAAACTGTATGCAGTTTGCTCTGATGGCCAGGTATGCCCTTACACCCATAAAATGTCTGACTGCTGTAACTCTGAGCTGCATTATTCAACTGTTAAGCTGTGCATTGCTGAAAGTTCTCTGACCATCTCCTGTATAATGTCTGCAGTCTCAGATTGTCTCCTGTATAATGTCTGCAGTCTCTGATTGCCTCCTGTAGCATGTCCGCAGTCTCTGGCTGTATCCTGTAGCATGTCTGCAGTCTCTGATTGTCTCCTGTATAATGTCCGCAGTCTTCGATTGTCTCCTGTAGCATATTAAATAAATAAATATGATGCGCTAGAGTGTGCTAACCATGCCCTAATCCTGGCACACAGAGATACAGTGCATATACAACAGAGTATAAAATAATTTAACCCCAATATGTGCTATATCCCCCAAGATAAACAAACTTAATGTGCACAAATAAACAGTGCAGTGAGCATGTGAAATGGTAATGTCAACAAAATGCTCCAAACTGAATCAGTGCAAACCAGGTGCTAAAAGTGCAATAAACAAATAAATAATAAAATAAATAACGTTAATTCATAAATGATTCATATATGCAAACAAAAGCTGAAAAATGTCATGTGCCAGCCAAAAAGTGCAGAGTGTCACACAATACATATACTTAATCGTCCATCATAAAATAGACATATATTAAACACAAAAGTCCTTAATGAAAGTGATGACAACTGTGCTTCAGTGATGATGTTTTCAAACGTGCTGCGATTCCATGTGCCACATATCATGCGATGGTGAAACAAAAGGTGACCCCCCCAAGGTAAAGCGCTCACCTTAGGGAATGTGACTAAGTCGCTAGACAGAGTCAGGAAACGCTTATGAGCCACCCAGGGCTCAGTGTGGATTACAGGAAAACAGGCTCCAGCATAGGCTCAAATCATAGGTAAAAAGAGAAAGGAACCATATGGTGTGATAACGTTTAAAAAGTGTTTATTAACAAGGTCAGATAAAAAACTCTCCCCCAGAAGGGGGTACTCACATTTTGAGGGTGCATCAGTGCACCACTCAGAAGAGGCATATAACCTGAATAAAACATCAGGGGGAATGTGATCACATTCGAAGACGCGTAGGGGAGGGGCCAGGACGGAGTGTTAGGCAGTAGCAGCTATCTGTGCTGGGACGGTCTCCATAACCTCACTGCTACATCCATTACCTATTGTTTTATTCAGGTTATATGCCTCTTTTGAGTGGTGCACTGACGCACCCTCAAAATGTGAGTACCCCCTTCTGGGGGAGAGTTTTTTGTCTGACCTTGTTAATAAACACTTTTTAAACGTTATCACACCATATGGAAGAGAGGAAGAGAAGCAGCCAAGAGGACCGTGGTAACTCTGGAGGATCTGCAGAGATCCACAGCTCAGGTGGGAGAATCTGTCCACAGGATAACTATTATGCCGTGTACACACGAGCGGACTTTGACAGAAAAGGTCCGACGGAACGAATCCGCCGGACAATTCGATCGCGTGTGGGCTTCATCGGACCTTTGCTGTTGAAAAATCAGACGGACTTTAGATTTAGAACATGTTTCAAATCTTTCCGACAGACTTGAGTCCGGTCAAAAAATCTGTTCGTCCCTATGCTAGTCCGACAGACAAGAAAACGACACAAGGGCAGCTATTGGCTACTGGCTATGAAATTCCTTATTCTAGTCCCTTTGTACGTCATCACGTTCAAACCAATGGACTTTCGAACAGACTTTTGTCCGTTCGTGTGTGGGCAAGTCCAGTCATTCGAAAGTCCGTAGTAACTCCGTAGAAAGTCCGTCGGAAAGACCGTCGGACCTTTGATGCTGAAAAGTCCGCTCATGTGTACACGGCATTAGTCGTGCACTCCACAAATCTGGCCTTTATGGCAAGAAGAAAGCCATTGTTGTAAGAAAGCCATAAGAAGTTTGTTTGCAGTTTGCGAGAAGCCATGTGGGGACACAGCAAACATGTGGAAGAAAGCCTAAAATCACAACGCTATGTGTGGCGGAAAACTAACACTGCACATCACCCTGAACACGTGACCGTGGTGGTGGCAGCATCATGTTGTAAGAATGCTTTTCTTCAGTGGGGAAGCTGGTCAGAGTTGATGGGAAGATGGATGGAGCCAAATACAGGGCAATCACAGAAGAAAACCTGTTAGTGTCTGCAAAAGTCTTGAGACTGGGGCGGAGGTTTACCATCCAGCAGGACAACGACCCTAAACATACAGCCAGAGCTACAATGGAATAGTTTAGATCAAAGCATATTCATGTGTTAGAATGGCCCAGTAAAAGTCTAGACCTAAATACAATTGAGAATCTGTGGAAAGACTTGAAAATTTCTGTTTACAGACGCTCTTCATCCAGTCTGACAGAGCTTGAGCTATTTTTCAAAGAAGAATGGTGAAAAATGTCACTCTAGATGTCCAAAAATGGTAGAGACAGCCCCAAAAAAGAAATGTAGCTGTGATTGCAGCGAAAGGTGGTTCTACAAAGTATTGACTCAGGGGGGCTGAATACAAATGCACGCCACACTTTTCATATATTTATTTGTAAACATTTTTCAAAACCATTTATCTTTTCCTTCCACTTCACAATTATGTGCCACTTTGTGATGGTCTATCACATAAAATCCCAATAAAACACATTAAAGTTTTTGGTTGTAACATGATAAAACGTGGAAAATTTAAAAGGGGTATGAATACTTTTTCAAGGCACTGTATGTTGGTTACTCATGTCATGAATGTATTTTTTGCTCATTATGGGGTTGATTTACTAATACTGGAGAGTGCAAAATTTGGTGCAGCTCTGCATAGAAATCAATCAGCTTCCAGTTTTTTTTTTTGCCAAAGCTTAATTGAACAAGCTGAAGTTAGAAGCTGATTGGCTGCCATGCACAACTGCACCAGATTTTGCACTCTTCAGTTTTAGTAAATCAGACTCTATGGGTAATACTCTGCAAATACTCCATGATATGCCGCACTAACTTTAACTCATAAATAGTGTTTCTAATATACCTTTAAGAAAATAATATGGATATCCAACTACATAAAATAGTGGTAGATTTGTATGAATAAAAGTATATATTATTGCAGGTATACATGCTTCCCCACATTATACCACATGTTGACTAGCCTCTATTGTTGGGAGTGTAAGGGCCCTATAATTAGGATTTCCTTTTCTAGTTACACTAGAAAGTTTAGTTATTTTGTGAAATCCCTTATACTGTATATAACTTTTCCTTATAGAGCTGGGGTGCTCCTGTCCTTTTACTTCTCCTGCATTCCCTTTATGATCTCTTGGGTTGTAACTTACAGTCTAGGCTAGGCTTCTATGTGGTGTTGTTTCTTGGTTTCCTCATTCTGGCAAAGTGTGTTGAAGATCAACTTACCATCTTTACTACACATGCCTAAGATAAACCCTGTAGTTATTCAAGGGTTACATTGTCAATAATAACATACATACCTGTAA
The DNA here is from genome assembly GCF_042186555.1 of Aquarana catesbeiana. Classification (NCBI taxonomy): domain Eukaryota; kingdom Metazoa; phylum Chordata; class Amphibia; order Anura; family Ranidae; genus Aquarana; species Aquarana catesbeiana. The sequence goes on along the minus strand of NC_133326.1, from coordinate 81,367,652 downwards.
ATACTATCAAATGAATGTATTGTGTGATAGTTTTGATTGCAGCCACCACATTTAATGATTGGTAAGCTGCAATATATTACATTTTTGGTTTTGGGTTTAATACTGCTTTAATATACGTCATTGGAAAGTATACTTATGCCGTGTACACACGAGTGGAATGTCCGACAGAAAAAGTCCGATGGGAGCTTTTCATTGTATATTCTGATCGTGTGTATGCCTCATCTGACTTTTTACGTCGAAAATTCTGACGGACCTATCAAGAGAACATGTTCTAAATTTTTACGATGGAACCAATTCCTATTGGGGAAAACTGCTCGTCTGTATGCTGTTCCGACGGACCAAAAACGACGCATGCTCTGAAGCAAGTACGAGACAGAAGCTATTGTCTACTGGCTATTGAACTTCCGTTTTCTAGTCCCGTCGTACGTGTTGTACGTAACCACGTTCTGGACGGTTGGAATTTGTTGTGACCGTGTGTATGTAAGACAGCTTGAGCGGAATTCCGTCGGAACTCCGTCGGAAAAACCTTTAGAATTTATTCTGACGGGAAAACCGGTCGTGTGTACAGGGCATTACACATTAAAATCTCAATAATAGATGACAACTTGGTGTCAAAACAATGAAGTGAGTGACCTAGGTATTTATCCATAATATGTTAATTATAAGAAGATCAGTATGTAATATGTATGGAAATGCTATTAAAATATCTGATTGTATAGGAACAAGAGAAAAATACAAATACACGAGACTTAAGGTGTTGGAAACAACAGATCTGTATGTATATGTTAAAAAAAAATAAAAAATAAAATCTTTATTAAAGGCATAACAAGAGCATCACAATATCACCATTTTGGCATAAACATAATCTTAAATTACAAATCAAAACCATCAAACAATACTTTCATAAAATAACATATATGTTATGACAAATTAACCTTTGAATAACCACAGGGTTTATCTGAGGCATATGTAGTAAAGGATGATCTTCAAAGTGTTTTGTCAGAACAAGGAAACCAAGAAACAACACCAACAGAAGCCCAGCATAGTCTGTCAGTTAAAACCCAAGAGTTCATAAGAGGATCGCAGGGGGATTAAACAGACAGGCGCACCCCAGGTCTATAAGGAAAAGTTCTATATAAGGGAGTTCGCAAAACAACTACCAAAAGTTCTAGTATAACTAAAAAATTAAATCCTTAATATATGGCTCTTGGACAAGTTAATACTGGTGAATGTGGTGTAATGGTCGGAAGCATCGATACCTGCACGATTATACATTTCTGTACAAATCTACCACCATTGTATATAGGAGGATATCCATATTATATATATTATATATTGTTATGGCTAGGGGTAAGGTTAGTGGGGGGGGGGGGGGTGTCAAGACAAGTCTGATCAGAAAAAAAAATCAGAAAAGAAGATCTTGATAAAGACACAATTATATGCATGTGAACAGGGAAGAATTTAACCACTGCTAAAATAGCATTGCTGCTTTTGTATATATTTAATACTATCTCTGCCAAGTCCATAGCTTGCGTTTTTTCAACATTGCCTAATTCTATTACAGATTATTTTAGCTTGCATTGTCCCAGCTGAAGATGGATTTTTACATTTTGTAACAATTGGTGTGCATATTATATTTATTTTCGATAATAGTTTCTCGGGTTGCCTTTTAACAGTCCTCCAACAAATTCTCAATATGACCTTTTGTTTTAAAATGCCTCTATCTTTTCGTGTAATAGCTTTTATCTTTTTCACCAACCACCTTTTCATTTTTTTCCTCAACCAGGAATATTCTAATAAAGCATGAATATTGTTTAGTTCCAATTTCTCTCGACTGAATTGACTTGTTCCTATACACTCACTTATTTTAATAGCATTTCTGTACTTGTTAATGTTCTTATCATTTGTATAAATACCTAGGTCACTCACTTCATTGCTTTGACACCAATTGTCGTCTAAAATGTATTCCATTACTGAGATTTTAAAGGGTAAGTATACTTTCCAACAAAATATATTAAAGCAGTATTAAACCCAAAACCAAAAATGTAATCTATTGCAGCTTAACATTCATTAGATGTGGTGGCTGCATTCATTTTCTTTTTTTTTTTTTCTATTAAGACTTTTTCCCCCTCTGTTTTCACCTCATTATCTGGCCAGTAACACGCCTCCTGTAAAAGACTGCCTACACTCTGAATGAAGAAGCACAGGGGGCACATTTGGACAGCAGCATTGTTAATATGGGGGAGGGAAGTGTTAGATGTACTAGCAGCACACGCTTTATAAACAGTTACAACAACAGGTTTTTCTCTCAATGGGTTAAAGATTTAACATAAATAAATAAAAGCTGATGATTGTAAGTAAGGTCAGCACCAAAGCTCCATCCTTGAGTGTTTTGTCAGCCTGCTCCCTGAGGATGTCTATGCTGGTGAAACGCATAGGCTTGGAGCATTGGTGCTGATGTCATCACTCATGCATGCTTGGTTGGGTGGCGTGCATACTTGGTTGGGTGGCGTGGATGTACTATACACTGTAATGCTGTGAATCCTTTGTGAGTACATTTTCTATTTAATAAAGCACATTTTAAAGTGGTAATGGAATATAGTTTTTCTATCTTTCCTTATGACCGTTGGAATTCTATTGGAGCCATTATGTGTATGAATTTGTTGCTGCTGTGAGGCATTCATTGTTCAGGGTCACCATTACTGGGACTTGAGGCTGAGAGCGGAGCAGAGGATTTAATAGTTCTCATCCCAAAAGAAACAGCGCAGCGCACTTTTTTTTTGGAAAAAACACACTTTTTTGAATTAAAAAAATAAGACAACAGTAAAGTTAGCCCAATTTTTTTTATATTGTGAAAGATAATGTTACACCGAGTAAATTGATACCCAACATGTCATGCTTCAAAATTGTGCCTGCTCGTGAAATGGCGACAAACATTTACCCTTAAAAATCTCCATAGGCGACGTTTAAAAAATTCTACAGGTTGCATGTTTTAAGTTACAGAGGAGGTCTAGGGCTAGAATTATTGCTTTCGCTCTACCAATTGCGGCGATACCTTACATGTGTGGTTTGAACACCGTTTTCATATGCGGGCGCTACTCACGTATGCTTTCGCTTCCGCAAGCTCATTGGGACGGGACGCGTTTAAATTTTTTTTTTTTATTCTTATTGTTTTTACCTTTTATTTTTTATTTTTACACTGTTTAAAAAAAAAAAAAAGTGTCACTTTTATTCCTATTACATTAATGTAAACATCCCTTGTAATAGAAAAAAAAAAGCATGACAGGACCTCCTAAATATGAGATCTGGGGTGAAAAAGACCTCAGATCTCATATTTACACTAAAATGCAATAAAAAAAAATGTTGTCATTTAAAAAAATGAAAAAAATGTCCCTTTACAGGCGGAAGTGGCGTTTTGACGTCACTTCTGCCCTGCAATGATATGGAGACGGGTGGGGGCCATCTTCCCCTCACTCGTCTCCATGTCAGGTCACAGGAAGGATCCGATTGCCTCCACTGCTGCCGATGGCTCCGGTAAGCGGTGGCGGGGGGGCCTTCTCCTGCCACCGATAAAAGTGATCTCACAGCGAATCCGCCACAGAGACCACTTTTATCTTAAACCGGACCGCTCACTGAAGAAGAGGATACCAGGGTTATGGCAGCTAGCTGCTGCCATAACAATGATATCCTCCTTCAAACAGCCAACGTATAACAACGGTGGGCTGTCCGGAAGTGGTTAAACTCCACTTGGACAGGAAGTGAGGGTAATCCTTCTAATGGCCCGTATACACGATACGAAAATCGGACGAAAAATACCGCTTACGAAGCGATCGTACGATAATCGAATAGTTAGTACACAGCTTTCAATAGCCAATCATGACAGTTCATCCGATATTAACCGATCAGACAAGCATGAAAATTTTTCTCGTATGATATCCGATCGTACGATAAACATATGATTAGTATGGTATAAATTGCACGATGTCATATCATAGTAGGAAGCTAGCTATTTGGTTTGGTTGGTCCTTGAGAATCAATACCATTATTGTACAATACAAAGTTCATGGATGGAAATGTTTGCAAGAAATAAAATAAAATGTAATAAATAATGAGTAAACATTTTATGTTTCATATGTGCATCTCCCTACTCTCCCATGATTGGCTGACTGACAGCCGCAGGAGCCAATGGCACAGAGGGGATCGTGTATATTGCTAGAGATAGAAGAGGCTCAGGTAAGTAATTAGAGGGTGTTGAGGGGGGAGCTGCTGCACACAGAATGTCTTCTATTTTAATACAAAGAATTCATTAAGATGAAAAACCTTATGCCTTTACAACCCCTATAAGTAGCTTCCATCAGTGCCAAGCAGTGTCACCTCATCAGCACAGCCTCATAAGCGCACATTGGTGCAGAAGAAAAGAATACCTGTTTCAAATATTTCATATCAAACTACTATGATAATTTATTAATTTATATGTATAAAAAACTAAAAAAAAAACCACACTGGTGATTTTATACCACCAAAAGAAAGCTCTATTTGTGTGACAAAAAAGATAACAATTCAGTATGGGTACAGTGCAGCATGACCACACAATTGTCATTCAAAGTGCTACAGTAATGAAAAAAGAAATTTTGGCTGAGCAGGATGGCAAAATGGTTAAAGCGGGAGTCCGGCGAAAATTTTTTTTTTTAGATGTCAGCAGCTGCAAATACTGCAGCTGCTGACTTTTAAAATAAGGTCACTCACCTGTCCCGGGGTCCAGCGACGTCAGCACCCGAGACCGAACCGTCCCTCGATCCTCGGGTGCTGCCGCCGCCATTCTGAGTGAGGGAATCAGGAAGTGAAGCGTTGCGGCTTCACTTCCCGGTTCCCTACTGCGCATGCCTGAATCGCGCTGTGAGTTCTCAATGGTCCCCGCTATCTCCTGGGACCTGTGTGTTTCCCAGGAGACAGCGGGGGAGTGCGGGAGGGGGCGTGACTCCCGCGGGAGTCTATTCTCGGAAGTAGGTGCAGATACCGGTATTATACCGGTATCTGCACCCCCCCTCCCCCCTGAAAGGTGCCAATTGTGACACCGGAGGGGGGGAGGAATCCGATGAGCGGAAGTTCCACTTTTGGGTGGAACTCCGCTTTAAGTAGGCAAGGAGTTTAGTGAATAAACAGACAACTGTAACAACCAAAAACTTTTTTTATTAGGGAACTGAATATTCCAACCCAACATTAACCTTTCTACTTTCCAATGACAGGTTATGACAAATGACAAAATATTTTACCCAAGAACAATTTCCTAACAATTTCCTAACATGCGTATTACTATACTAAAGTGTATTCTAATAGATTAACATTTAACAAAGTAAAATAGAATAAAACAATTAACATGATCACCAAAATCACTACAGTTGAGTATAATTAAACTCCTGCGACCTGGTGGAATGGTGCCTTTCCATTTGAGGGTAGTGCCAACTGGTTGACTGCTGATGGGATGGCATGGGATGAGATGGCATGGGATGAGAATGCTGGTGCGATCGCTGTGGTGGTGGTATTGGTGGTGGTGTTGAGACTAGATCATCAAACACATGTGTGCTTGTTGACAAATACCCACCGACCCCCTTCTGCAGGACTTCCAAAAGTAAACTTTCAGCCAAATAGCTTTGCTCATCAGACATTTTCCTTAATTTGTTGGCTATGAGAATTACAAAACCATCATAATCATCAGGCTTTCCTTGGAGAGCTGAACTTGCGTTTGACAAGAATGAAGATGTGGCATCCTCCAGGTTCCTCCTTTTCTAGCCTTGTGTGTTAGTGTAACAGGAGTTGATGGAATGACATTCTCATTATCAGCAAATTCCTATGATCACTGAAGAAATTACACTTTTCTACCATGTAGTAGTGAGTGTACAACTTGTATAACAGTGTATATTTGCTGTCCCCTCAAAATAACTCAACATACATCCATTAATGTCTAAACCGCTGGCAACAAAAGTGAGTACACCCCTAACTGGGCCCAATTAGCCATTTTACCTCCCCGGTGTCATGTGACTCATTAGTGTTACAAGGTCTCAGGTGTGAATGGGGAGTAGGTATGTTAAATTTGGTGTTATCGCTCTCATTCTCATACTGGTCACTGGAAGTTCAGCATGGCACCTCATGCCAAAGAATTCTCTGAGGATCTGAAAAAAAGAATTGTTGCTCTACATAAATATGGCCTAGGCTTTAAGAAGATTGCCAAGACCCTTGAGTTGAGTGCACGTGCTCAGCGTTATATCCAGAGGTTGTCTTTAGGAAATAGACGTATGAGTGCTGCCAGCATAGCTGCAGGGATTGAAGGGGTAGGGGGTCAGCCTGTCAGTGCTCAAACCATAATCCGCACACTGCATCAAATTGGTCTGCATGGCTGTCATCCCAAAAGGAAGCCTCTTCTAAAGATGATGCCAAAGAAAGCCCGCAAACAGTTTGCTGAAGACAAGCAGACTAAGGATGTGGATTACTGGAACCATGTCCTGTGGTCTGATGAAACCAAGATAAACTTATTTGGTTCAGATGGTGTCAAGCGTGTGTGGCGGCAACCAGGTGAGGAGTACAAAGACAAGTGTGTCTTGCCTACAGTCAAGCATGGTGGTGGGAGTGTCATGGTATTGGGCTGCATGAGTGCTGCCAGCACTAGAGAGCTACAGTTCATTGAGGGAACCATGAATGCCAACATGTACTGTGACATACTGAAGCAGAGCATGATCCCCCTCCCGTCAGAGACTGGGCCTCAGGGTAGTATTCCAACATGATAACTACCCCAAACACACCTCCAAGATGACCACTGCCTTGATAAAGAAGGTGAGGGTAAAGGTGATGGACTGGCTAAGCATCTCTCCAGACCAAAACCCTATTAAGCATCCGTGAGGCATTCTCAGATGGAAGGTGGAGGAGCGCAAGGTCTCTAACATCCACCAGCTCGGTGATGTCGCCATGGAGGAGTGGAAGAGAAACTGTGATGCTCTAGTGAACTCTATGCCCAAGAGGGTTAAGACAGTGCTGGAAAGTAATGGTGGCCACACAAATATTGACACTTTGGACCTAATTTGGACATTTTCACTTAGGGGTGTACTCACTTTTGTTGCCAGAGGTTTAGACATTAATGGCTGTATGTTGAGTTATTTTGAGAGGACAGCAAATTTACACTGTTATACAAGCTGTACACTCACCACTTTATATGGTAGCAAAGTGTAATTTCTTCAGTGTTGTCACATGAAAAGATATAATAAAATATTTACAAAAATGTGAGGGGTGTACTCACATTTGTGAGATACTGTATATGCAATGCAAAAACAATGCATGGAAGCAATGTTATAGTGTCTATGCATGTACAACCTGTACATTGCTGTGGAATTTAACATTTCTCTCTTTTATTTCCTCTTATTGCAGGACAACATTTAAAGTTTAGAGCCAAATGGAGAGGAATGCAAAAAAGAAGCCATGCTAACCCCTGCCAAGTACCTCTTTGGAGCAAGAAGAAAATGATGAGGATGACACAGAAGATAATCTGCACACCAAAACTAAATCAAGTAGGTACTCTAGCATGTACAAACACCTTTGTATTTCTCATCCCAAAATTTTGTAACACATCTTTTTTTTTTTTAAAGGGACGCGCAAGAGGAGAAGACTAAAGTTTTTTGATTCAAGCATAGAAAAACCAGGTGAACACACTGATAATGGTGGAAGATTTATCTATATAGAGTCTAGTGTAAAAGGTTTGTTTTTACTTATCATATCTGAACCAGATCATTGATGTATGTCAGCTATTATAGTCAGAGCCGATCTGCCCTATACACTCACTACGCAAGCTGCGTAGGGCCCCGCTGCTGTGGGGGGGGTCCCCAAGGGTGGATCGGCTCTGCTCAGGGCCGGACTGGCCTATCGGGATACCGAGACATTTCCTGGTGGGCTGCCTGCCCTGGGGCCGCTGTGAGCTATGTTGCAGCGTAGCTCAAAGCAGAGTCCTGCTGTGTCATGGAGCTCAGTGTGAAGTCGTGCTGTGACAAAGGTCCTGCCCTCCACCTAGACCAGCTCGTGTGGTAGATGCAGTGTTTAGTTTATCACACAAGCTGGTCTAGGAGGAGGGCGGGACTTTTATCACAGCGCGACTGAACCTTTCACACTGAGCTACGTGACACAGCGTGAGACGCGCGCTGTGCCTGTACGTAATCCACTGGCACGAACTGGTGAGGCGGCAATGATTGGCACAGTAAGACAGCAATGATGGGCACAGTAAAGCTACATTGATTGGCACAATGAGGCAGAAATGATTGGCACGGTAAGGTGGCAATGATGGGCACAGTAAGGCTACATTGATTGGCACAGTAAGGCGGCAAGGATTGGCACAGTGAGGCGGCAATAATGGGCACAGTGAGGCTACATTGATTGGCATGGTGAGGTGGCAATGAGGGGCACAGTAAGGCTGCAATGATGGGCATAGTAAGGCTGCAATGATGGGCATGGTAAGGCGGCAATCATGGGCACAATAAGGCTGCAATGATGGGCATGGTGATGCGGCAATGATGGGCACGGTGATGCTACATTGATTGGCACGGTGAGGCAGCAATGATTGGCATGGTAAGGTGGCAATGATGGGCAAAGTAAGGCTGCAATGATGGGCATGGTGAGGCTACATTGATTGGCACGTGAGGCGGCAATGATTGGCACGGTGAGGCGGCAGTGATGGGCACAGTAAGGCTGCAATGATGGGCATGGTGAGGCAGCAATGATGGGCATAGTAAGGCTGCAATGATGGGCATGGTGAGGCAACAATGATGGGCACAATAAGGCTGCAATGATGGGCATGGTGATGCGGCAATGATGGGAATGTTGATGCTACATTGATTGGCACGGTAAGGTGGCAATGATGGGCAAAGTAAGGCTGCAATGATGGGCACGGTGAGGCTACATTTATTGGCATGGTGAGGCGGCAATGATTGGCACGGTGAGGCAGCAATGATGGGCATGGTGAGGCTACACTGACTGGCACAGTGAGGCAGCAATGATCAGGACACTGATTTAAGGGGGGCTTTCTAGGGACCCTGATGTAGGGGGAGACTCTCTGGGGACCCTGATGTAAGTAGGGAGGCTCTCTGGGGTCCCTGATGTAAGGAGGGGCTCTCTGAGGACACTGATGTAAGGGGGGGCTCTCTGGGGACCCTAATGAAAGGAGGGGCTTTCTGGGGACCCTGATGTAAGGGGAAGCTCTCTGGGGACCCTGATGTAAGTAGGGATGCTCTCTGGGGACCCTGATGTAAGGAGGGGCTCTCTGAGGACACTGATGTAAGGGGGGCTCTCTGGGGACTCTGATGTAAGGAGGGGCTTTCTGAGGACCCTGATGTAAGGGGAGGCTCTCTGGGGACCCTAATGTAGAGGGAGGCTCTTTGGGGACCCTAATGTAGGGGGAGGCTTCTATGAGTTTTTTTTTTTTCCCAAGCCACATAATTAGAGCCTGAGGGTCTAATTGGCTTGAAAAAGGGTGGGCTTTGGGCGCAGAGCACTGCGCCCGAAAGCCACCCACTTGTGACACTAGCGAATCAATATTCGCTATTGTCTTCCGACTTCTCCTCTTGGCCAATCAGGACAGGAGGTGGATCGGGTTGGCCGGGAAGAGAAGCCAAGGAAGCTGCAGCACACGACCATGGAGGGGTGAGTGAAGCAAGAAACTGGAATGAGAGGCAAGAAACTGGAACAAGAGGATTATATTGGGACATTGACGGCAGATAAGAGGAGCAGTACGGAGAGGGTACTGGAGGTAGACAGAAAAAAGTGGGGCAGTATGGACTGGTGGCATCAGAGGTGTCCAAAAATTCAATTACAGAGTGAGGTGCTGGAAAAGGATAACATAAGCAGTACAGTGAGGGGCTGGGGGAAAGACAAGTGAAGCAACATAGGGTGAAGGCTTTGTTTTTCGCCCTCCCCCAAAAAGTTGGGCACCAGCCGTCACTGCTCAGGACTTAATTATCCTTTATTAGTGACCCAATTCTGGTAAAATTTAGCTACTTTCATTTTTGAGGCTTGCTCCTTGTAGACCAGCGTATTCTTTGCAAAGTGAATTTTACTACATTTACTAAGCTAGGAGAAAATTCCCTTGCAAAGTGAACAGCCTGTTTGCCTTTAGTAAATCAACCCCAATGCTTCAGGAAAATAATGAAAATTAGGCCAGTACTTTTTATTGAGTATGCTAAAAATAGAAGTTTTTATTTATTTTTTTATAATTAGCAAAGACTAGTCTTTGTATTTTAAGACAACTGTGTATGAGTACAAATCAATTGCAATATTTAAAATATTGTCTGTACGATGAAGTTGACTATAATTTTGCTTATCTGTCATTCCAGTCTGGGCAAAAAAGAGTTACAGTACTGATAACAGCTGCTGTGCAATTATAGGATAATACGGCCTCTACTCACTGTCTCCAGAGCATAACTGCTGCAGCCACAACATATTCCTCACTCATGTCATTTTATCCCTTCCTAAACTCCCAAGGCAGTTATCATTAACCAGTTCTGCTGCTTATCAATTATGCAAACCATTCTAAAGAATAAGGCCCGGTGCCAAAAGGCAAAGACAAAAGTCGTATGCATTTATTGCAAGAGTAAACCTTTGCTTCATACTCATGCTGAGATGTAAAATATTATAGGAAACAATAGACCTCATCTAAATGGTACCCAATGGTTCATAAAATGGTGTTTGGCCCAGCAACCAATCTAAATTGTTAAATTATTTCTTTACTCTTAGGACTTCTTATACATAGGAAACCATACTGGGAATTCACTACAATTTATTGAATGTTGGTTTTATTGTAGTTGTTTATACTTGGAAGCAATCCTTATGTTTTATTAATATAGCACTATGTTTACTGCTTGCAAGGAAGGTGAATTCAAAGGCCAGCTCGCTGTGACTAGGAGCAATTCACGTTATCTGTTGTGTGACAAGTACTCTAACAGACACAAATATGTTATTTCCAAAGCCTAATGAGATCTTCAGTTTGCACCCAATAGTATTTGATCCGTTGCCAATTTCTTCATCATGCTTTCCAGTTCTAGTGCAAGGATAGTCTACTGTTATTGAGCTTATAACAATGCATCTCAGTTCTTGTCCACTACATTAGTACCTGATGCAGATAATTATGCATAATGTATACTAATACAGTACCCTAACTGGTTTTGTATTTGGTTAACTACAGTACATTGTATCATATACAACTCCCATGTTTTTAGCAAAAAATAATATTTTCACCTTTTATTCATCTTTTAGTCTTCAGTCACACCCCAGATAGCAAGCAATTGAGCTGCAAGTTTGAAAATGACTTAAATTTCATTGCGGGCCACATCAACAGCATGGTTGCCCCAAAAGGGCCGGTTGCATTTGGGGTGTGCTGGAGTGTACAGTTCAGGATTACACTACGTACAGAATGCAGAGTCCAGGAGTGCGCTACATATACCCACGGATCCTAAAAAAATTGTGCTCTGTCATTTCAAAGCCATTGTATCCAATTTTTAGGGACTCATTAATGATGGGAATAGTATCACTGGATTGGCGTAGGGCCAATGTGGTGCCTATAGTTAAAAAGGGAACAAAGTCTTTACCAAGTAACTACAGACCTGTTAGTTTAACTTCTATAGTTGGGAGGATAGTGGAGAGTATAAAAGACCACATACATGAGTTCTTGCTGGAAAAAAATATTTTAAGCAACAGACAGCATGGGTTCATGAAAGACAGAAGTTATCAAACAAATCTGATTTCTTTTATGAAGAGGTAAGTGAAACCTTGGACAGAGAGGTGGCTATGGACATGGTATACTTGGATTTTGCAAAAGCGTTCGATACAGTTCCCCACACACGGCTCATGTGTAAGGTAAAGTCTACAGGCTTGGAAATATCAGTTTGTAAATTGATAGAAAACTGGCTAAAAAGACCAAATTCAATTCAGAGTGTAGTGGTTAATGATTCATACTCTGAGTGGTCTAAGGTTATCAGTGGTTTACCACAAGGTTCAGTGTTGGGACCCTTACTTTTCAATATATTTATAAATGATATTGGGTCTGGGATTAAAAGTACCATTTCAGTCTTTGCAGATGACTCTAAGCTATGTAGTGGAATAACGTCCTTACGGGATGTCTCCAATTTACAAGCCAACCTCAAGGCACTGTCTAATTGGGCGACAATGTGGCAGATGAGGTTTAATGTTGATAAATGTAAAGTTATGCACTTGGGGGCTAAGAATATGCATGCATCATACATACTAGGGGGAGAACAACTGGGGGGATCCGTAGTGGAGAAGGTTTTGGTAGATTATAAGCTCAATAACAGCATGCAATGCCAAGCTGCGGTTTCCAAAGCGAAGAAAGTCCTTTCTTGTATTAAAGTGGAGTTCCACCCACTTTACAACTCTTCAGCATCCCTCAATAAACTGTGAACTGTAAACGAATTGGATATTTTAAATTTTTTTTCTCAGCACCTACTATATATCTGCTGTATTCATTTTTCACTTCCTCCTCCCTGGCCGTGGCCCATCGCATCATTTCCTGTTTGCAATGCCTTCTGGGAAGGGGCGGCAACTTCCTCTGACACTGCCGTTGCTATGGAAACCTGACCTGAAACCTATTACACTGCTTGTGCTGCACTGAGCATGTGCGAGATCTGCAAGATTGAGATCCAGGAAGAAATACAGTCTGGCTTCAGATGCCCACACTTAAGATGGCCACGGCCTGCTGTAAGTTTATGAAATAACAAACTACTGCTATAAACTAACAAAACAGACCTTAGTTTACAGACTAACTTTACTAGAATACATTAAGCTTGTGTATTATAGGGGTATTTTTATTTAAAAAGTATAATTTCGGCTGGAACACCACTTTAAGAAAGGTATGGATTCCAGAGAGAGAGATATCATTTTACCGCTGTACAAATCATTAGTAAGACCTCATCTGGAATATGCAGTTCAGTTTTGGGCACCAGTTCACAACAAGGATAAATTGGGGAACTGGAGAAAGTGCAGAGATGGGCAACCAAACTGATAAGGACCATGGAGGAGCTAAGCTATGAGGAAAGATTAGAGGAACTGAATTTATTCTCTCTTGAGAAGGAGATTAAGGGGGATATGATTAACATGTACAAATATAAAAGGGATCCATATAGTGAACTTGGTGTTGAGTTATTCACTTTACGGTCAACACAGAGGACAAGGGACACTCTTTACGCCTAGAGGAAAAGAGATTTCATCTCCAAATGCGGAAAGGTTTCTACACAGTTATGCCCCGTACACACGGTCGGACTTTGTTCAGACATTCCAACAACAAAATCCATGTATTTTTTCCGACGGATGTTGGCTCAAACTTGTCTTGCATACACACGGTCACACAAAGTTGTCGAAAAATCAGATTGTTCTAAACGCGGTGACGTAAAACACGTACGTGGGGACTATAAACGGGGCAGTGGCCAATAGCTTTTATCTCTTTATTTATTCTGAGCATGCATGGCACTTTGTGCGTCGGATTTGTGTACACACGATCGGAATTTCCGACAACGGATTTTGTTGTCGGAAAATTTTATATCCTGCTCTCAAACTTTGTGTGTCGGAAATTCTGATGGAAAATGTGTGATGGAGCCCACACACGGTCGGAATTTCTGACAACAAGGTCCTATCACACATTTTCCGTTGGAAAATCTGACCGTGTGTATGGGGCATTAGAGCTGTGAAAATGTGGAATAGACTCCCTTCAGAGGTGGTTGTGGCCAGCTCAGTAGATTGCTTTAAGAAAGGCCTGGATTCTTTCCTAAATGTATATAATATATACAGTGCCTTGAAAAAGTATTCATACCCCTTGAAATTTTCCACATTTTGTCATGTTACGACAATGTAAATGTATTTTATTGGAATTTTATGTGATATACCAACACAAAGTGGCACATAATTGTGAAGTGGAAGGAAAATGATAAATGTTTTTCAAAATTTTTGACAAATAAATATCTGAAAAAGTGTGGCGTGCATTTGTATTCAGATGCCTTTACTCTTATACCCCTAACTAAAATCTAGTGGAACCAATCGCCTTCAGAAGTCACCTAATTAGTAAATATAGTCCACCTCAAATGACAGGCCGGGCAAGGAGAGCAATAATCAGAGAAAAAGCCAAGAGGCCCACAGTAACTGTTAACTCTGGAGGAGCTGCAGAGATCTACAGCTCAGGTGGGACAATTTGTCCATAAGGACAACTATTAGTCGTACACTGCACAAATCAGACCTTTATGGAAGAATGACAAAAAGAAAGCCATTGTTGAAAGAAAGCCAAAAGAAGTCACATTTGCTGTTTGCGAGAAGCCATGTGGGGGACACAGCAAACATGTGGAAGAAGGTGCTCTGGTCAGATGAGACCAAAATTTTACTATTTGGCCTAAAAGTAAAATGCTATGTGTGGCGAAAAACTAACACTGCACATCACCCTGAACACACCACCCCCACCATGAAACATGGTGGTGGCAGCATCATGTTGTGGGGATGCTTTTCTACAGCTGGGACAGGGAAGCTGGTCAGAGTTGATGGGAACATGGTTGGAGCCAAATACAGGGCAATCTTAGAAGAAAACCTGTTAGAGCCTGTAAAAGACTTGAGACGGGCGGAGGTTCACCTTCCAGCAGGACAATGATCCTAAGCAAACAGCCAGAGCTACAATGGAATGGTTTTGATCAAAGCATATTCACGTGTTAGAATGGCCCAGTCAAAGTCCAGACCTAAATCCAATTGAGAATCTGTGGCAAGACTTGAAAATTGCTGTTCACAGATGTGCTCCATCCAATCTGACAGAGCTTGAACTATTTTACAAAGAAGAATGGGAAAAAATGTCACTCTCTAGATGCAAAGCTGGTAGAGACATTCTCAAAAAGACTTGCAGATGTAATTGCAGTAAAAGGTGGTTCTACAAAGTATTGACTCAGGGGCTGAATACAAATGCACGCCACACTTTAAACATGTTTGTTTGTAGAAAGATTTAAAAAACATTTATCATTTTTCCTTCCACTACACAATTATGTGCTACTTTGTGTTGTTCTATCATATAAAATCCCAATATAATACATTCACGTTTTTGGTCGTAACATGACAAAATGTGGAAAAGTTCAAGGGGTATGAATACTTTTTTCAAGGCACTGTAATTGGGTGCTGACATTTATAGTAAAGTTGATCCAGGGAAAATCTGACTGCCTCCCGGGGGATCAGGAACTAATTTTTGTCCCCTGCAGTAGCAAATTAGATCATACTTTGCTGGGGTTTTTCGCCTTCCTCTGGATCAACTGTGGGTATAGGATTGGGTATATGGGATTGTATGATATTAATTTTTTATTTATTTATTTATTTTTATGGTTCAACAAGATGGACTTGTGTCTTTTTCCAACCTGACTAACTATGTAACTATGTAACTATATAGAGTTCAGGGGTGCATTACGTACAGGGTGCAAAGATCAGGCGTGTGCTATGTACAGAGTGCAGAGTTCAGGAGTGCGTTACATACAGAGTGCAGGCTTCAGGAGTGCAATACATATGGAGTTCAGGGGTGCATTACGTACAGACTGCAGGGTTCAGGGGTGTGCTATATACAGAGTTCAGAGTTCAGGAGTGCGTTATGTACAGAGTGCAAAGTTAAGGGGTGCACTACATATGGAGTTCAGGGTTCAGGTGTGCGCGATGTACAGCGTTCAACTCCAACCCACTCCCCCAAAGCTTCTTCGCATCTCTCTCTCCTACCTGGCCCGGCTCTAGTTCCTCCCTGTCTACATGGCTCCAGTACCTCCTGTGTAGGTAGGCGGTTCTACTACCCATGTATTTGGCTCTAGTACATCCCTGTGTAGACAGCTCTTCCTCGCCTTGCAGGGAGATCACTCTCTCTCTCAGATTCTGGAGATCTTTCCCCGCTGTGCCCTGCCATGAGCGCGTGCAGGGATAGATCCAGGAGCCACTGAGAGCAAAACTGCCCCTTGTAAACACAGAAGGCTTCTGTGTTTGCAAGTGACAGCAGGGAGTCATATGACAGTCTCATCAGTGCCATATGACCTGGCGGGCTGGATTCATACTATATTACCAAAAGTATTGAGACACCTACCTTTACACGCACATGAACTTTAATGGCATCCCAGTTTTAGTCCGTAGGGTTCAGTATTGAGTTAGCCCACCCTTTGCAGCTATAACAGCTTCAGCTCTTATGGGAAGGCTGTCCACAAGGTTTAGGAGTGTGTCTATGGGAATGTTTGACCATTATTCCAGAAGCGCATTCGTGAAGACTGGCACTGATGTGGACGAGAAGGCCTGGCTCACAGTCTCCACTCTAAATCATTCCAAAGGTGTTCTATCAGGTTGAGGTCAGGACTCTGTGCAGGCCAGTCAAGTTCAACTCTTAAGGCGTCAGCATACCAAGACATTTTGGACAATTTCATGCTCCCGACTTTGTGGGAACAGTTTGGAGATGGCTCCTTCCTGTTCCAACATGACTGCGCACCAGTGCACAAACAAGGTCCATAAAAACATGGATGAGTGAGTTTGGAGTGGATGAACATGACTGGCCTGCACAGAGTCCTGACCTCAACCCAACAGAACACCTTCGGATGAATTTGAGCGGAGACTGTGAGCCAGTCCTTCTCATCCACATCAGTGTCTATCCTCACAAATGAGCTTCTGGAAGAATGGTCGAACATTTCCATAGACACACTCCTAA
This sequence comes from Aquarana catesbeiana, assembly GCF_042186555.1. NCBI lineage: Eukaryota > Metazoa > Chordata > Amphibia > Anura > Ranidae > Aquarana > Aquarana catesbeiana. Next base: position 81,350,923 of record NC_133326.1, on the reverse strand, counting down.
ACCTTGTGAACAGCCTTCCCAGAAAAGTGTAGGCTGTTAAAGCTACAAAGAGTGGGCCAACACAATATTGAACCCTACGGACTAAGACTGGGATGCAATTAAAGCTCATGTGTGCGTAAAGGCAGGTTTCCTAATACTTTTGGTAATATAGTGTATGTGGTCTATAGTATCCCTTCATGTATTACTGATTACACTGTAAGGCCCCTTTTACACTGTCGGACCGTTCAGGTCCACTTGTCAGTTTTGTCGGCAGACCGGAATGGGCGCTCCATGTTAGCCTATGGAGCGACGGATGTCAGCGGTGACATGTCCGCTGACATCTGACCTGGTCTAATCCGCTAAAATCAGACGGATAGCCCTACGTTCGCATCCGTCCCTGGCGGATTGGATAGGGCGAGATCTGATGATAACGGACATGCCGCCCGTTTTCGTCGCAACCAGCGGCGCTCGACAAGCCCCTCCCCGCTCAGTGAGCAGAGAGGGACCTGTCATCCGCCGGCTCAGAGGAGATCGACGGAGAGATCTCCCGCTGAGCTGGCGGACAGAGGCGGACTCCGAGGCAGCGGATCCGCCTCGTGGGAATGAAGCCTAAATGTATGCATACTATTTATATTTATTTTAGTCCGGGTAAAGGGGGCACTCTTGAGCCCTCAAAATGTGTCGGATGCCTATTTTGTATAAACCATTTTAATGAAAAAAACACTTTTAGACTCCAACCCTCTAGTGTGGCCCTCAATTTCTTCCTTCCTCTTCTGGTTACATAAGCTTTTAAACATAACTTAGGTACAGTCCATTAGTTACTGGTTACTTAGTTCTTCGTAACTCATTAGTCAACATGTACTTTGATAGAGAGTGATTAGCCATTTTTAATAAGTAAAAAAAAATAAAAATAAATCTAGATTAGTAAGTGTTGTATATACTACTTAGTGTAGAAATTCCATTCTGAAATAAAACAAGCACAATATCATGTATTTGGAATCAACAAAAATATGGTTTTGTTAATATATTCTTAACAGCATTCACGAGTCTTACAATGGAGGTTGAGCAATCCCAAAGTGTTCCAAGGCACATATATAAACATTCTATGCAGCTACCAAATGACTGATATGGGAGTAAGAAATAAGATATGAATAATTCAGGACTGAGGAACAATTCACATTTACTGATGCTTGTTTTACAAATGGATTTGCTCGGCAGGAAACAAAATCATCACTGTTTCCCATTTGCACTATGATTGTGACTATGCATACATAGAATGAGTGTATGTTTTTTTTTTTTTTTTTCTTTGAATTGCTTAGAATAAAATGGATGTGCTTTATTCAGTTATGCCCTTCCTAACAGCATTGCCTAATTGGCAAGTCTTTTTGAATTTGATTGGTCTTCTAGAAGTCCTAATCAAACAATGACCAGGCCAGCACTATAACAAGATCAGGCATTACTAAGACTCATCTGCGTTTACGTCATCCCTGGCCGCCCCTCCGAAAAGCCATCCACCGTAGCTGACAAATGACTGGTAGATGATACGTCTCTTCCTCAGCATCTATTTTAACCCTTAAAAGCCCACATTCTGCTCCATAACATTGCCCAGTTGTAGGGTGGTTGTGGCGCAACCCTATTCATGTGAATGGGTTGCATTTAGAAGCAGTACAGTCTGATGAACACAACAGGGGGGATGATTATTGTTGCCGTGTCTGGGGCATAAGTACAACCCCCCTCTGCCTGCTGTTTTGAGTTGGGGGGTGATGCAGTAAAACTGCAACTCAACCGTCTATTTTTACCAAGCCCCAGCTGCAATTATGAGCGAACGCTTAGGAAAATTACGGAAAAAATATTTATTGATTATTGAAAAAAAATGTATACAAACATATATATACAAAAAAAAAAAAGTGTATGAGTGTGAATAATATTAAGCAAGACAAAATCTAAATAAAGTGACAAAAAATGCAAAAGTGTTTGAATCCATAGTGAAAGGAAACCACAAGTGCTCTAAAGCTTTTCAGGTGCAAATATACACGGATGCTTCCGAGCTGTTCAGGTGCAAGTCAAACACCCCCTTATGTGTCCCCACTCACCAGATTGCGGTGACCCCCAGCTTTGCAGTCTGGGGGTCGCTTCAAGCTTAAAAGATGGTCTTCAGGGATATTTAGGAGAAGTAGAATGCACGCCAGATCAATAGATTGTTAATTGAAGGTTCTCAGTAGATGTGACAGGTACCCAAAAGGAAATGGAAACAAAACGAAGCTTATAGTGAAAGTACCATGTGCAGTGGCACGGACATCATTTCCAGCTCTGTGGAACACATTTCCGGGTCCGTGGAACCTGCCAATACATTTTACATGCCTCTTTTTAACAAATGTTTTTTTACCCAATCTACCAATCTCCTTTAGAATAAATTCATTTTAAATGGTACTTTCACTATCAGTTTTGTTTTATTTCCATTTCCATTTGGGTACCTGTCACATCTACTGAGAACCTTCAATTAAGAATCTATTGATCTGACGTGCATTCTACTTCTCCTGAATATCCCTGGAGCCCATCTTTTAAGCTTGAAGCGACCCCCAGACTGCAAAGCTGGGGGTCACCGCAATCTGCTGAGTGGGGACACATAAGGGGGTGTTTGACTTGCACCTGAAAAGCTCGGAAGCATCCGTGTATATTTTCACCTGAAAAGCTTTAGAGCATTTGTGGTTTCCTTTCACTATAGATTCAAACACTTTTGCATTTTTTGTCACTTTATTTGGACTTTGTCTTTCTTAATATTATTCACACTTATACAATTTTTTATTTGTGAGCGCCACATTTATATATGTTTGTATATATATTTTTTTCATTTGTCTAGTGATTAGCACTTAGTGTGTGGCAGCTGCTTTAGTATTCTATTTTCACAGTTTTTTCAACATCAGCATGAGTATATTTTTTCACAATTTATTAATTATTGTCTGTGTCACTATCTCTTTATCTGATTTTACTCTGAAAGCACTATTTAACCGCTTTCCGACCAGCCACATGCTATAAATCTATCCCCTATTTTGTAGACGCTTTAACTTTTGCGCAAACCAATCAATATATGCTTATTGCGATTTTTATTACCAAAAATATGTAGAAGAATATATGTTGACCTAAACTGAGAAAAAATTTGCTTTTAAAAAAAAAAATATATATATGGGGATAATATAGCAAAAAGTACAAAATATTGTGTTTTTTTCAAAATTATCACTCTTTTTTTGTTTATAGCGCACAAAAATAAACGCAGAGATGATCAAATACCACCAAAAGAAACTCTATTTGTGGGAAAAAAAGAACATCAATTTTGTTTGGATACAACGTCGCATGCCTGCGCAATTGTCAGTTGAAGCAACGCAGTGCCGAATCACAAAAAATGGCCCGGTCATTCAGCAGTCAAATCTTCCGAGGCTGAAGTGGTTAAACATGAAAAACAATCAGGTCCTTCCTTCAGCACAGGCATAATCTTCCCGGCATGTGTGAACAAGTAGGTACCATACACAATATAATTTGATTCTACAATGAAGTCTACTTCATCATCAGTATATAATAATGTGACTGTAAAAATATGAATACCTTTCATGAACTGATTTTTAACATTCAGAGCATTTACAACAGATCACATTAGAATAAGAACCCAGTGCATAGAGCATATTACTCAAGTTAGATGAATTTCTTTATCCTGATTGGAGTTTTCCTTGAAATATCCATCTACTCCCCTACAGCTAGGTACTAATGTGAAGTTAAAGAGTTCCGCCAAAAAAAAAAAAAATTAAAAGTCAGCAGCTACAAATACTGCAGCTGCTGACTTTGAAATAAGGACACTTACCTGTCCAGGGCACCCGCAATGTCCTCACCCGAGGCTGATCTGTCCCTCGGCTCCGGGTGGAGGCGCCGCCATCTTCAGTAAGGGAATCAGGAAGTGATTGCGGCTTCCCTACTGCGGATGCGCAAGTCACGCTGTGTGTTCTGACTGGTCCCTGCTGTCTTCTGGGACCTGTGTGTCTCCCAGAAGACAGTGGGGGGGGGGGGGTGAGGAAGGGCCAGATATGGCGTAGATTCTGCGGCACGGATTCTGCGGTGATCTTTCGCCGGAAGTGGGATCAAATACCTGTATAGACAGGTATATGCTCCCCCTCCCCCGAAAGGTTCCAAATGTGACATCAGAGAGGGGGAGGAACCGGATAAGCAGAAGTTTAAATTTTGGGTGGAACTCCGCTTTAATATGAATACTGTAGCCTCACACAACACAAACATTCTTTAAATACCTAACTTGCCATGTAATGTCAAAGCACTGCATGGTGCCAAGCGTGATGGTGTGCTCAAATATTTCTTTCCCTGCTTCCCCTCCCCTCATTTTATGACATTTTTAAGTACAACCTATATTTTTTATTATACGAGATACGAGATTTATATAGCGCCAACAGTTTACGCAGCGCTTTACAATGTATAAGGGGGACAACACAATTACAGTACAGTTCAATACAAGAGGTACAGGAGGGCCCTACTCGTAGAGCTTACATTCTAAAGGGAGGGGGTGGTGGTACAAAAGGTAATAGCTGAAAAGAATGATTTGATGGGGGTGGCTCAGGGACAGTTATGTGGGTGTGGGATAGGCTTCCCTGAATAAATGAGTTTTCAGGGATCTCCTAAAGGTGGACAGGGTATGGGCTGATCGGCCATACTGGGGCAGGGAATTCCAGAGGATGGGAGAGGCTCTGGAGAAGTCCTGAAGGTGAGCATGGGAGGAGGTAACAAGGGAGCTAGAGAGCAGGAGGTCCTGGGAGGAGCGGAGGGGGCGATTTGGGCGATACCTGCAGATGAGGTTGGTGATGTAGATGGGGGTGATGTTGTGAATAGCCTTGTATGTTGTGGTTAGCATTTTGAATTTTACACGGTGGGGTAGGGGAAGCCAGTGAAGGGATTGGCAGAGAGGAGCAGCAGTCACAGATCGATTAGTGAGGTGTATTAGTCTAGCAGCAGCATTCATAATAGACTGAAGGGGGGATAGCCTGCTTAAGGGTAGGCCATTAAGGAGAGAGTTACAGTAGTCGAGGCGGGAAATAATCAAGGAGTGAATAAGTTGCTTTGTGGTGTCATTAGTCAGGAAGGGTCGAATTCTGGAGATGTTGCGGAGGTTAAGGCGGCAGGATTTAGCCAGTGATTGGATATGGGGGCTGAAGGAGAGGTCAGAGTCAAGGATTACACCCAGGACCCTGGCATGTGTGGAGGGACCAATGGTTGTGTTGTTGATAGTGAAGTCACAGGAGGGGGACCGTGAAGGAGGAAATATAACAAGCTCAGTTTTAGAAAGATTAAGTTTGAGGAAGTGGTGTGACATCCATACCAATATGTCATTCAGCAAGTTTGAGATCCGTGAGGAGATAGTGGGGGTGAGTTGAGGAGTGGAGAGATAGATCTGTGTGTCATCGGCATAGAGGTGGTATTGGAAGCCATGGGAGGTTATCAACTGGCCCAGGGAAGAGGTATAGAGTGAGAAAAGGAGAGGCCCAAGGACAGAGCCTTGGGGTACCCCAACAGAAAGAGGAAGGGGATCGGAGGAGATGGAGTTGTAAGTGACACTGAAAGTGCGCTGAGATAGGTAGGAGGAGAACCAGGATAATGCAGAATCACGGAGGCCAAGGGAGTGTAATATGCTGAGGAGTAGCAGGTGGTCAACGGCAGCAGAGAGGTCTAAAAGTATGAGTATGGAGTAGTGGCCATTGGTTTTGGCAGTTATTAGGTCATTGGGGAGTTTTAGTAAGGCAGTTTCAGTAGAATGTTGTAGGCGGAAGCCAGACTGTAGGGGGTCGAGAAGATTGTTGTCCGTGAGGTAGCGACTCATTTGATCATGAACAAGGCGTTCAATGAGCTTGGAGGCAAACGGGAGAAGGGAGATAGTTTTTAAGTTATTCAAACAGGTGGGGTCTAGTGAGGGTTTTTTGAGTATGGGGGGTAACCAGTGCATGTTTGAGCGGAGAAGGAAAGGTGCCGGAGGAGAGGGAGAGGTTGAAGATGTGGGTTAGGGAGTTGAGGATAGAGTGGGAAGGTGGTCGCAGTAATAGAGAGGGGACAGGGTCCAGGGGACGATGTAGTGAGGTGGGCCATGGAGAGGAGTTTATCAACTTCTTCTGTGGTAACTGGGCAAAAGGAGGAGAGTATTGAGTGTGGTGTTGGACCTGATATATTGGGTAGGGGAGGAATTTGAATGCTGGATATCTCCTTGCGAATTGTGTTGATTTTGCTATTGAAGTGGTTGGCAATATGTTGAGCGGTAAGCAAGTTGGTGGGTGGGGGCAGTGGGGGGTGAAGTAAGGGTAGAAAAGAGTTGACGAGGTTTGGATGAGAGGGTTTTGATGAGAGTGTTTTAATGGGTTTGTTTATCAGTGTGGAGGCAGGAGTTGTATTTAAGAAGGACAGATTTGTAGAGGGTAAAATCTTGCAGGGATTTAGATTTACGCCATGCTCGCTCAAGAGCACGGCTGTGTCTCTTGAGACTTCTGGTGTCGTCTGTTTGCCAGGGTTGTGGCAGATGGGGCCTGGTTCTGCGTGTAGAAAGAGGAGCAAGTATTTCTAGGGAGGATGACAACGTGGTGTTGTAAATGGAAGTGGTTAGGTCTGGGCAGGACAGGGGTGCGATTTTCTCATAAAGGCCATCAGTAGCAGAGTGAAGAAGGGAAGGTTTGAGGTTGTGAAGGTTCCTGCGGGTAGTGGTTTGTGGGTTGGCAGCATGGGATATAGGAGACAAGGAGAGTGTGAAACGGATAAGGTTGTGATCAGAGAGAGGAAAGGGTGCGTTGGAGAGATTGCAGGGAGTGCAGCGATGGGAGAATACAAGGTCGAGAGTGTTGCCGTCGGAGTGAGTGGTGGTTTGTGTCCATTGTGTTAGGTTAAAAGAGGTTAGGTTGAGTAGTTTAGAAGTGGTAGCATTATTAACATTGATTGGAATGTTAAAGTCACCTAGGATGATGGCAGGTACTTCGGATGAGAGAAAATAGGGTAGCCATGCAGAGAAGTCATCCAGAAAGCGTGACACTGGTCCAGGAGGCTGATAAATGACTGCGACCCTCAGACAAGCTGGAGAGAAAAGACGAATGCAGTGCATTTCAAAAGAGCAGGTGGAAAGAGAGGGAGATGTGGGCAGTACCTGGAAGGTGCATTGTGGGGAGAGGAGAAGTCCGACACCACCTCCTTTTCGTCCACTGGGTCTGATGGAGTGAGTCCAGAGAAGGCCACTGTGGGACAGTGCAGCTGGAGAGGTAGTATCGAATTCCTGGAGCCAGGTTTCAGTTATAGCAAATAGATCAAGGGATTTGGCTGGGAAAAGGTCATTGACAGAAACTAGTTTGTTGAAGACTGAACGGGCATTCCAGAGGGCACATGAAAGAGGGGGGCTGACTTTTGGAATCAGGGGAATTGGGATGAGAAGGTTGAGGTTACGACTACTGTTGGAGGAGGTAGATGGCCGATCTTGGCGTTGGGTATTGGGTGTGGGAGGGCCGGGGTTTGGTGCGATGTCCCCAGACATTAGGAGTAGTAGGAGGGGGAGGGTGGTAAGGCGGGAGTGGGATTTATAGGAGGGCAGATGCTGTGGTGGAATGGACGTGGTGATACTGTGTGGGCTTAGAATGAGCAGGAGGTTGTAAGTGGAGTAATATTGAGTGGGCAGAGGAGAGGGAGATATATAAAGGTTGGGGGCTGGAGAGGGGGGTAAAGACATGAGAGTTTGAGGAGGGAGGACGTTATAACAAAGATTTGTGTGAGCATTTTAGAGGGTGGGGACAGGTTAATAGAAGGAAGGCTGAGGAAAGTTAGAGAATGAAGTGGAATTTCCTGCAAAATAGCTGTGGAATAATAATGTCTGTACTTACTTTTTTGTAGCCAGGCCTGTGCTGGCCATCGGGACTACCGGGAGTTTCCCGGTGGGCCGATTGGCAGCGGGCCACTACACTTCTTTGACTGTCAGTGTCAGTGTCTCTCTCCGAGTCTCCATTGTCATTAACGCTGGGCGGCTCCGCTCCTGCACTCGGCAGGCGGCGCCGGCGTCACACAAACACAGGCATCATCACGCTATTCACTCCCCCAGGCACTCCCCCTAACATTATAGCCTTGGGCGGCCTCCAGGGGCGGGCTGGGCCGGGGGGCAGGGTGGCGCCTACATTATCTTTAAAACGGCCGCTGGCTGTCTGTTAATTTTTTTTTTCCAGCCTGTGACAGGCAGCGCCGCAGCGGTCTGGGTTACACAGTGGGCGGCAGTGCTAATAGATGTCGGCCGCGGCGGCCGCCGATTGGTTAGCTCGATGCTGCTGGCCAGCCTGTACTGCATTGTGGGAGTTGTAGTCTGGCAGCGCTAAAGTTCCTGGTGGTGTGAGCGCAGCAAACTACAACTCCCACCTCCCAGGAGTCTCAGAGGCAGGCCAGGTCGTGTGGCACGTCAGGGGAGGGGACACCCAGCGTCAAGAACGTCACGTCGCACGTGACCTGCTGGGCTAGTCTACTGGCGCTAGCAAGGACCTGGCTCAGTGTCACTGTCTCCTCACTGAAACACAACGCTCCCCAGCCTGAAGTAAGTTGTGATGACCCATGCGATATAGCCTTTACAAAATGACTTATTGTAGAAAATCCCCATTCACCAGTAAATTGTAGAAATGATGCATAGCATAGTCATCATCATTACAATTTGACATTTTGGCAGTGACGGCTCGTGTTTTTTTTGGGGGGGGCGGAAATCAACCAACCCCCCGCCAGCGGACTCATCTATCATCCTCCCCCCCGCCAGCGGACTCATCTATCACCCTCCCCCCCGACAGCGGACTCATCTATCACCCTCCCCCCCGACAGCGGACTCATCTATCACCCTCCCCCCCTGCCAGCGGACTCATCTATCACCCTCCCCCCCGACAGCGGACTCATCTATAACCCTCCCCCCCGACAGCGGACTCATCTATCACCCTCCCCCCCTGCCAGCGGACTCATCTATCACCCTCCCCCCCGACAGCGGACTCATCTATCACCCTCCCCCCCTGCCAGCGGACTCATCTATCACCCTCCCCCCCGACAGCGGACTCATCTATCACCCTCCCCCCCGACAGCGGACTCATCTATCACCCTCCCCCCCACCAGCGGACTCATCTATCACCCTCCCCCCTGCCAGCGGACTCATCTATCACCCTCCCCCCCCTGCCAGCGGACTCATCTATCACCCTCCCCCCCTGCCAGCGGACTCATCTATCACCCTCCCCCCCTGCCAGCGGACTCATCTATCACCCCCCCGACAGCGGACTCATCTATCACCCTCCCCCCCGACAGCGGACTCATCTATCACCCTCCCCCCCGACAGCGGACTCATCTATCACCCCCCCTGCCAGCAGACTCATCTATCACCCCCCCTGCCAGCGGACTTATCACCCCCCCGCCAGCGGACTCATCTATCACCCTCCCCCCCTGCCAGCGGACTCATCTATCACCCTCCCCCCGACAGCGGACTCATCTATCACCCTCCCCCCCGCCAGCGGACTCATCTATCACCCTCCCCCCGCCAACGGACTCTTCTATCACCCCCCCTGCCAGCAGACTCATCTATCACCCCCCCTGCCAGCGGACTTATCACCCCCCGCCAGCGGACTCATCTATCACCCTCCCCCCCTGCCAGGCCTGTGCTGGCCATCGGGACTACCGGGAGTTTCCCGGTGGGCCGATTGGCAGCGGGCCACTACACTTCTTTGACTGTCAGTGTCTCTCTCCGAGTCTCCATTGTCATTAACGCTGGGCGGCTCCGCTCCTGCACTCAGCGGGCGGCGCCGGCGTCACACAAACACAGGCATCATCACGCTATTCACTCCCCCAGGCACTCCCCCTAACATTATAGCCTTGGGCGGCCTCCAGGGGCGGGCTGGGCCGGGGGGCAGGGTGGCGCCTACATTATCTTTAAAACGGCCGCTGGCTGTCTGTTAATTTTTTTTTTCCAGCCTGTGACAGGCAGCGCCGCTGCGGCCTGGGTTACACAGTGGGCGGCAGTGCTAATAGATGTCGGCCGCGGCGGCCGCCGATTGGTTAGCTCGATGCTGCTGGCCAGCCTGTACTGCATTGTGGGAGTTGTAGTCTGGCAGCGCTAAAGTTCCTGGTGGTGTGAGCGCAGCAAACTACAACTCCCACCTCCCAGGAGTCTCAGAGGCAGGCCAGGTCGTGTGGCACGTCAGGGGAGGGGACGCCCAGCGTCAAGATTGTCACGTCGCACGTGACCTGCTGGGCTAGTCTACTGGCGCTAGCAAGGACCTGGCTCAGTGTCACTGTCTCCTCACTGAAACACAACGCTCCCCAGCCTGAAGTAAGTTGTGATGACCCATGCGATATAGCCTTTACAAAATGACTTATTGTAGAAAATCCCCATTCACCAGTAAATTGTAGAAATGATGCATAGCATAGTCATCATCATTACAATTTGACATTTTGGCAGTGACGGCTCGTGTTTTTTTTGGGGGGGGCGGCAATCAACCAACCCCCCGCCAGCGGACTCATCTATCACCCTCCCCCCCGCCAGCGGACTCATCTATCACCCTCCCCCCCGACAGCAGACTCATCTATCACCCTCCCCCCCGACAGCGGACTCATCTATCACCCTCCCCCCCTGCCAGCGGACTCATCTATCACCCTCCCCTCCGACAGCGGACTCATCTATCACCCTCCCCCCCGACAGCGGACTCATCTATCACCCTCCCCCCCTGCCAGCGGACTCATCTATCACCCTCCCCCCCGACAGCGGACTCATCTATCACCCTCCCCCCCGACAGCGGACTCATCTATCACCCTCCCCCCCGCCAGCGGACTCATCTATCACCCTCCCCCCTGCCAGCGGACTCATCTATCACCCTCCCCCCCTGCCAGCGGACTCATCTATCACCCTCCCCCCCTGCCAGCGGACTCATCTATCACCCTCCCCCCCTGCCAGCGGACTCATCTATCACCCTCCCCCCTGCCAGCGGACTCATCTATCACCCTCCCCCCCCTGCCAGCGGACTCATCTATCACCCTCCCCCCCGACAGCGGACTCATCTATCACCCCCCCTGCCAGCAGACTCATCTATCACCCCCCCTGCCAGCGGACTTATCACCCCCCCGCCAGCGGACTCATCTATCACCCTCCCCCCCTGCCAGCGGACTCATCTATCACCCTCCCCCCGAAAAGCGGACTCATCTATCACCCTCCCCCCCCACCAGCGGACTCATCTATCACCCTCCCCCCCACCAACGGACTCTTCTATCACCCCCCCTGCCAGCAGACTCATCTATCACCCCCCCTGCCAGCGGACTTATCACCCCCCCGCCAGCGGACTCATCTATCACCCTCCCCCCCTGCCAGCGGACTCATCTATCACCCTCCCCCCGACAGCGGACTCATCTATCACCCTCCCCCCGCCAACGGACTCTTCTATCACCCCCCCTGCCAGCAGACTCATCTATCACCCCCCCTGCCAGCGGACTTATCACCCTCCCCCCGACAGCGGACTCATCTATCACCCTCCCCTCCCCCCGCCAGCAGACTCAACTGTCACCCCCCCTGCCAGCGGGGCTGATTCAGTGGTTCAATGGGCCACTTGACTGGACTTGCCCCCCAGGCCTAAGGCTGCCAGCCCTCCCCTGGCGACCTCTTTGTCCCGGCGCCGTGATGTCACTCTCACGGCCGGAGGGCGGAGGCGGCCCGGGGACGTAGGAGGAGGGGGAGCCAGGGCGTATACTGTTTTTGTGTGTGTTTGCAAAATTAAAGTGGGCCGGTCTGGATGAAGTCCAGGGCCAAATTTTTGTCCCAGTCCAGCCCTGCCCCCTGCCAGCGGACTCATCTATCACCCTCCCCCGACAGCGGACTCATCTATCACCCTCCCCCCCTCCAACGGACTCTTCTATCACCCCCCCTGCCAGCAGACTCATCTATCACCCCCCCTGCCAGCGGACTTATCACCCTCCCCCCTGACAGCGGACTCATCTATCACCCTCCCCTCCCCCCTCCAGCAGACTCATCTGTCACCCCCCCTGCCAGCGGGGCTGATTCAGTGGTTCAATGGGCCACTTGACTGGACTTGCCCCCCAGGCCTAAGGCTGCCAGCCCTCCCCTGGCGACCTCTTTGTCCCGGCACCGTGACGTCACTCTCACGGCCGGAGGGCGGAGGCGGCCCGGGGACGTAGGAGGAGGGGGAGCCAGGGCGTATACTGTTTTTGTGTGTGTTTGCAAAATTAAAGTGGGCCGGTCTGGATTAAGTCCAGGGCCAAATTTTTGTCCCAGTCCAGCCCTGTTTGTAGCAGTGCCTTAGTCAAAGTGCCTGTGTCCAAGTGCCAAACACTTGTTGCCGGCGTGACACTTTGTGCAAGGAGTGACCGGCCTAAACCCTCGCCAGCCGTCCCAAGAAATGAACTAAATTTAAAGTGGGAAGGTGTGGGGGGTGGGAATTCAAAATTATTCAATTAGAAGCTGATAAAACCAAGCTTGTGAGGGGTGGGGTTTTACAACTGGCCTGGACAGATTGCAGTGCAAGAGGGGGCAACAGAATAAGGTTAAATGTTTGATCTTGTTCAGGGCAGCAGAATACAAAATAAGTGACACTTTCAAAAACAAACAAGTATAGACAGTAGTTTCAAATTCTTAGTAAGGCAGAATTAAAGTTCAGTTAGGCAATGTAGTCCAGTGTTTAAGAGAAGAGTGGATATTTTAATTATATAACCTATTTTGGACCCAATGATAGCATGGAATCTAGGTGCTTAAAGTGGAACTTTAGGCAGAAAATTAAGTCCTACTAGATGACTCCAGACTGGCCCCTTTTGCAGGTATAGCATTGTAAAATGTTAGAAATAAGTGCCTATACTGTTTAACTACTTAAGGACCAGGACTATTTTCCAAACATTATTTTTTTTTTTCAAACACCCTAGAGAATAAAATGGCGGTCATTGCAATACTTTCTGTCACACCGTATTTGCGCAACGGTCTTATAAGCTCACTTTTTTTTGGAAAAAATACTCTTTTTTCATTTAAAAAATAAAACATAAAGTTAGCTCAATTTTTTTTTTTATTTTGTATAAGATAATGTTACACCGAGTAAATTGATACCAAACATGTCACGTTTCAAAATTGCGCCTGCTCGTGGAATGGCGACAAGCTTTTACCCTTAAAAATCTCCATAGGCGAAGTTTAAAAAATTCTACAATTTGCATGTTTTGGGTTACAGAGGAAGTCTAGGGCTAGAATTATTGCTCTCACTCTAACAATCACGGTTATTACTTCACATGTTTGGTTTGAACACTGTTTCCAGTTGCGGGCGCTACCCACATATGCGTTCGCTTCTGCGCGCGAGCTCGGCGGGACGGAGCACGTTAACAAAAATTTAATTTTTTTTAAAATTTATTTTACTTTTTACTTTTACACTGTTCTGACATCTTAAATATGAGATCTGGGGTCAAAAAGAACTCAGATCTTATATTTACACTAAAATACAATAATAATAAAAAAAATTTTAGTGTTGAAACGTCCCTTACGTCCCTTTAAGAGCGACATTTTGACGCCGCTTCCGCCCTGCAATGGTATGGAGCGGGGTGCGGGCCATCTTCCCCTCAGCTCCATGCCAAGTAGGGGACAGGATCTGAGCATTTCCGCTGCTGCCAGCGGCTCCGGTAAGCAGCGGACGCCACCGGAGCGCGGTGGGATGGGGGGGCCTTCTACCGGCACCGATAAAAGTGATCTTACGGCGAATACGCAGCTGAGACGACTTTTATCTTAAAGTGAAACCCCCGCTGAAGAAGTGGATACATGGCTTATGGCAGCTAGCTGCTGCCATCACAATGATAGTCAACTTCAAAGAGCCGCCATATAATGGCGGCGGGCGGTCCGTACGTGGTTAAAATCCACTCTGTCTCAACCTGCTTTGCACATGCTCAGTTGCTTTTAATTTTTAGGCACTGCTGAGTTTGTATAGGCCGATCTTCTGACAGCCTTAAAGCGGAAACTTAAAACTCTCCTATCCTTTACAGCCAAGGAAGCTGCCTCTGCCATGGTGCTGCACATGTGATCAGTTATGACACCAGTTATTTGATGGTCTGACAGTTTGGTTGAGGACCCAATCAAATGTGACAGTTTGCATTTCCAGCATTTCCAGGAATGTAACTGTTTTTGAAACTGGTAAATTGAGGAGTTTAGTTCTGCTTTATGATTTACTGCTGGGGCTTTGGGCTTCAGAAAAATTGCAGCCTCCAGCAAGAAGTAACAGGAACAGTGCTGGAGGTACTTTATAGTACACACTCATTTTAGTAGCATAATTATTAATGTGGATTGTATGTAATTGCTAAAGAACATTATTTTTTATCAAGCTGATATGGGTAAAGTTCCACTTTAACCAGTTGCTGACCAGCCACAGTACTGTATATATACTGCGGCAGGTCGGCTCTCCTGCGCAAACCGACATACCCATACGTCAGTCTGTGCATGTTAAACTGCGGGCACGCCGCCGGTGGCGCGCGCTTGTTGCACGCTGCTGGAGTGCGCCCGCGGCTCCCACGGACTCGATGTCTGCTGGCGACCCGCGATCGCAGTACACAGAGGCAGAATGGGGATCTGCCTATGTAAATAAGGCGGATCCCCGTTCTGTCAGGGGACATTATGGAGATCTGCTGTTCCCAGTGATCGGGAAGAGTGATCTCTGTGGTGTTCCAGGCAGCCCACCCCCCCATACAGTTAGAACACACCCAGAGAACACAGTTAGCCCCTTGATCGCCCCCTAGTGTTAACCCTTTACCTGCCAGTGTCATTTATACATTGATCAGTGCATTTTTATAACACTGATCAATGTAATAATGTCACTGGTCCCCAAAAAGTGTCACTTGGGGTCAGATTTGTCCACCGCAATGTTGCAGTCTCGCTAAAAATCGCAGATTGCCGCCATTACCAGTAAAAATATAAAAAAATAAACGTCAATAAATCTATACCCTATTTTGTAGACTCTATAACTTTTGCGCAAACCAATCAATATACGCTTATTGTGATTTTTTTTTCCCCAAAAATATGTAGCAGAATACATACTGGCTCAAACTGATGAATAAATTTGTTTTAAAAAAATAAATAAAATTTGGATATGTATTATAGCAGAAAGTAAAAAATATTTTTTTTTTTTCAAAATTGTCGGTCTTTATTTGTTTATAGCGCAATTTTTTTTGGTTTATAGAGCAAAAAATAAAAAAAACACAGATTCCCACAAAAGAAAGCTCTATTTGTTGGAAAAAAGGACATACATTTTGTTTGGGTACAACGTCACACGACCGCGCAATTGTCAGTTAAACTGACGCAGTGCCATTTCGCAAAAAAAAATGACCTGGTCATTAAGGGAGTAAAACCTTCCGGGGCTGAAGTGGTTAGGTATGCAATGCAGGCAGATCTTGTACATAGCTTCTAGAATACATCACAACACCCTGACTCAGCAGTTCTCTCAGAGCCTTAATATTAGCACTGGGATTCTGGGTAGGAAATATGCAAATATCAACCCCCCCCTCCCCCCAGCTAATGTCCACACGTGATGCTTAGCCTACATGATTGAAAGAACTGATATTAAATACATAAAATGAGTGGGCCAGGGACAGTAAGGCTGGGAAGAAATAGGCTAGATCGGGGGTCTCCAAACTTTCTTAACCAAAGGCCAGTTTATTGACCTTCAGACTTTAGGGGGGCCGGACTGTGGGCAGTGGGATTAGAAAATGTCCTGGGGTCTCTGGGAGTAAAGAGTGCCCCACCATTGGTGTCAGTGGGGGAAATAGTGCACCATCATTGGTGTCAGTGGAAGGAATAGTGCACCATTGTTGGTGTCAGTGGAAGGAATAGGGCCCCAAGGGCTGGATAAAGGCAAGCAAAGGGCCACAGTTTGGAGACCATTGGGCTAGATGATGTTGAACATCCCCTAGTCAGGAAAGGTGTCAGGCTGTATCTGACTTGCTGCAGCTTCTAGTGCACTCTCTGGGAAGTTCATAGTGTGCAGTGAAATCTGAGTCTGAGTAAGTTAAGTTTCAGTTAAGGAAAGGATAACTGTGCAAGGTAATGGGTGAAGGTAAATTGTGAGTTCAGTTTAAAAAAAAAGCAAAAGTTGGAGTTGCCAAGGGTTCTTTGTCAATTTTAACCTATCCTCCATGCATTAAATAGGTAGCAAAGGATGCTTTTGCTAGGTCTATAGCAAAACAGCTGCCAATTCTTCTGGTGTTCTTACTGTGAATCAATTTGTTGGGACCCCGTAAACTTATCATATGTAGATGGTGGGTTACCAGGAGGTTCCAAATGGGCTTATGTCTTTTGAAAATGCCAATCCTGCCATGTGGCCTCTTAGCATATAAAACCTAGTTTCAAGGGCCACAATGATCTCACTTAAAGTGGCTGTAAACCCTTACATATACCCAGTGAAGTGATTGGCCTCAGTTGATACACAGGAATAAAACAAATCCCCCCTAATAGGTAATAGGTTTTACCTGCAGTCTTCTCTCCTCTACAGCCATTCAAATTCCAGGATATATAAATCTTGTCTGAGCTGTCAGAAACCAGGGGGTGGAGAGCTGAAGTTACACTCTGCAGAGCTCAGTGAGGGAAGCTCTGAGAGCTGATTGGAGGGAATGGACACAACCCCCTCCACACAGCACCGAGGAACAGAGCTGAGGCGGTCAATCAGCTGGAGCTCCCTCCCTGTCACCTTTTTCCTCTTGGTGTCAGCAAAACTTGTCAGAAGTGATTCATGCTGATAGCAGAGGAAGGAAGCAGCAGACAGAGATGACACTTGTGCTCCTAATTAAGAAATGTACACATTATAGAGGGATATGCTTTGTTCATATTTCATGCCTGGCTGTAATGGCACCATCACTGACATCACAGTTGATACTAATCGCCATCAGTAGTGATATCAGAGCTCTATGGAGGAAACATGGTAGTCTTGATATTCTGCTGCAGGTTCAGTGTGTATATGCCTATGATGGAGCAGTTATAGAGCTGTATTAACACAAAATAGTTTCTCTGTTTATGAACATTTTTTATTGTTGGTTCTGCTATTAATTGGGTGCAATATGATCATAAACTGTACATAATGTATATCCTCTTTCACGTGAACTCTTCTAATACCTGTATGGTTAAGGCATTGTAAGCCCATATGTGAAAGGCATCATGGTGCATTAGAAGTTGTAGTACAATGTGGTAATACTGTATTGAAATACAATAAAGCATAATGATTACACATCTATAATGCATTCTACACAACCCTTGAAATTATTATCTGACTGTTTAACGCCTCTACAATTCACAATATGATAGGCACACCCTAAAATAATTATTTTTGAATTAATGATGCACTCTGTGTGCAATTCAGGAGATTGGTGATGAGGTTGTGACCCCAGCTTTGTGCCAATATAATAATAAATTGTAAGCTTGCACAAAACAATCACAGTAATGATGCTGTCATAACGGTTTTTTTTTTTAGTAACACATATATGCAGCAACCCTTTCTAGTCATTAAGAAAATCATGGTGGTAAAAATGTTTAATTATCTCCAGAACGTTTCCATCATAATGCAGCACTTTGATAGCTAATGTACTCAAAAGAAACATTACTTGTCTTGCTAAATGATTAGGTTTATATAACATGACAGTGCAAAGGTCAATACAAATATAAATTGCAACGACCCACAGCAAACAATTAAATTAAGGTAGTCAGTGGAGCATGTTTCCTGAATTGTTATTAGGTTTAAAATCTCATTTCTTCCACTTGTAGGACTAGTAGTTTGACTCAACAAATGTTAGAAACCTTTTCTATTGCTCTGTCTGCGCTTTACTTGCTACATGGACCTGTCAGGAAACCTACACTTACTCAGTACAACACAGCTGTACAGACCCCCAGATTCTTTGGTTGAAGGCCAAGTCCATTAGGGGTCATGCCACACACCCAGCCCAAAAAACACAATGGTCCTGGGGTACAAGGAGCGTGGTCCAGATGAGAAACTGGTCACCACCACCATCCTGGCCAATCCTCCTTCTCCTGATCACCACTAGTTTCCTAACAAAGCACGTCTCTATTTTTGCTCCCCAAGTATAGGCTTACCCTCTGTCCCATTGGAATAACATGTCCCACATGCTCCTTTAACACCTCTTTACTGTGCAAAAATGTATATAACAAAGTACATAGGCAAAAATTCATTCTTGCATGGCTGACCATATTCAGATCTCTTTCCTACAAATGGGAATTACTTTAGTAACAGTAACTTCCTATCATGTCCATCTTTTACCTGAAGGGGAAGCTTCAAGCTCTGGTTTCTCACATAGTCTAGTTAGTTGTCCTTTTCTTTCCATCAGCAACTGTCCCAGGGCTCCTCTAACCTCACTATGTACAGCTGCATACTACCCAGCATGACAGGCTGGTTGCCTAGTAGTTTCTCCCGGGTGGGACTCTTTAAAATAGGGCAGTACACAGTCATCTATAGAATTATGAGGAGATCAAGAGGCAGCATTAAACACTGCACTTTAACCATCACTGGGAAATTAAGAAGGAGCGTTACATAGTGGGGTTAATTTACTAAAACTGGAGAGTGCAAAATCTGTTGCAACTGTGCATGGTAGCCAATCAACCAATCAACTTCTAACGTCATCTTCTTCAGTTAAAGTGTTTGTTATCCCAACACTTGATATTCCTGATATGTGCCTACTATACCATGTACTTGTATAAGAAAGTATCCTGTTCTCTTTGTATTGCTTCCTTTGTGTGAAATCCCTGGTGTTCCTGCCAGTCCCTCTGCTTTCCTATTAAAAACTGACCACACTAAGCAGGAAAGCACACTGTGGTCAATTCTCTAGCTGTGCTGGGAACTCAGTGTGCTCTCCCCCCGGTCTTATGCAGCTGAGAACAGATGGAATGTGATCACTTCTAAAAAAAAAAAGGGAAAAAGGTATTTTTAATGATTTTTTTATATGGGTTTTATATGGGTTGTTTTACAAGGTGATCGTTTACAATCACTTTAAACTTTGACAAAAAACCTGGAAGCTGATTGGTTTCTATGCAGAGCTGCACCAGATTGTGCACTCCCCAGTTTTAGTAAATCAGTCCCAATGTCTTATAGAATAAGAACAACATTGCCTTTAAAATCTTTCGTCACTGACTCAATATTAATTCTACTTAGTTTATCTTGACCTATATTTTATATCCATTATTCCATTATCAGGGAATTAAAGAGTGTCTCTGTTATAGATCCCCCCCCCCTCAGGATTAAACAGTGTTTTTAGGAGGCTACCAAAAATGTCTTTGCATATTATTAGGGGAGCACAGCACTACATGTTGTGGGCCTAATGCACCCGTACAGGATGACCTGTGGTTAGCTATGTCCTTATGTAGATGAAAAAATGTATCACCAGTAATACGAGGATGCAGTTCTAATTTTATGGGCTTAACAAATTTATGACACTACTTTTTGCCAATTTATGAAGGTCAGATAGTTTATTGCCACCATTACCATATTTCCTAAAATTACCCAGCCCCCAAAAAGTAGAACGCCAACGCTGAATGCCGTAAACAGCAAGGTTACAAGTTGCTATAACAAAAAGCATTAACATAATTTAATACAAGGCATTCCCACACATGCATTATTCTTAGTGTTTAATAAAAGGGTCTTCTATGTCACAGTTACCTGTCAACAGCCGAAGATTAATTTGATTATGGTAATTTTATGTGTGTTTATTGCCTGAATGTATAATTAAAATAGAGAGAACAGAATTCAGCAAATAAAACAGAAAGTTTGCAGTCACTTACCATTAGCTAACATAGTTCTGAATTATTAGAGATACCTGACAAGGTATGTAGAGCTATGCTTGCCATATAATGCTCAGCTATTCGAGACCTTCTAACAAATCTGATCAATGTGACTTATGATAATAAGTTAGTGTGAAAAAACTAGCAATACCAATCATTTAAAATACTAAAATAGGCAAGAGGCATTGGGACTTGCTACCATGCTGTAAAATGTCTGCATTCAATTAAGGATCTTCCATAATATGCTTTTTTTTCCCCCTTAACATACTTTTTAATTTTTTTTTTTTATTATTAACTACTAAAACACAATGTTCAGCACTTGCTGACTGGGGAAGGACATGGAACCAAAGCTCTAAAGCCTCGTACGTACGATTGGATTGTTGGCCAACAAAACCATGGACTTTTATCTGAAGAGCGTTGGCCCAAACTTGTCTTGCATACAAACGGTAAGGAATTGTCGGCCAACAAACAATAACATACTGACATACTACGTGGTTTTTCAGCTCTTTTGGGCTCCTTCTGCTAATTTTGTGTTAGTAGAAGTTTGGTGAGTGTTGATTCGCGCTTTTCATTTTGCGCTTTTCATTTCACGCTTTTCATTTCGTGCTTTTCAGTTTGTTTCTGAACGGCCGTTCATCAACCAGACATGTTGCGGAATTGGAGGAGATAACATGTTATTTATTATTGGCCTTGGAGTTATTGCTTTGACATTATTTTTTTGGTTGAATAATAATGATTTGATTTGGTATGTTTTCTATATTTTTGGATGCATAGAATTCACTGCTTGGTTAAGTTATATTGGCAGATAGCATGTCCAATTGTATTCTCAGGGGGAGAGGGATGTTACACACAGAGTTCCAGGGTGTGCTACATACAGAGTTCAGAGGTGCACTACACACAGTGTGCAGAGTTCAGGGGTGCACTACACACAGTGTGCAGAGTTCAGGGGTGCACTACACACAGAGTGCAGAGTTCAGGGGTGCACTACACACGGAGTGCAGAGTTCAGAGTTCAGGGGTGCACTACACACAGAGTGCAAAGTTCAGGGGTGCACTATACACAGTGTGCAGAGTTCAGGGGTGCACTACACACAGAGTGCAGAGTTCAGGGGTGCACTACACAAAGTGTGCAGAGTTCAGGGGTGCACTACACACAGAGTGCAGAGTTCAGGGGTGCACTACACACAGTGTGCAGAGTTCAGGAGTGCACTACACAGAGAGTGCAGAGTTCAGGGGTGCACTACACACTGTGCAGAGTTCAGGGGTGCACTACACAAAGTGTGCAGAGTTTAGCCTTCTTCCGCAGCTGCTTACCTCTGCATCCCCCATCCACATCTCACTTTCACCCCTCTTCAGCTCTGACCTCTGCATGCAACCCCCCTTCCACTGCCCCCATCTTCTCCCTCCCTCCTTAAAAGCTCCACCATTTTCCACTTGTCTTACTTGTGTTGCTGTATTAAACTGAAACACACTGTTGGCTCTCAGGGCTTTTTTTCTCAGAAAATAGGTGCAGGAACTCAACCACGACCCCCCCCCCCAAAAAAAAAACCTCAGGGGGAGAGGGATGTTACACACAGAGTTCCAGGGTGTGCTACATACAGAGTTCAGGGGTGCACTACACACAGTGTGCAGAGTTCAGAGTTCAGGGGTGCACTATACACAGTGTGCAGAGTTCAGGGGTGCACTACACACAAAGTGCAGAGTTCAGGGGTGCACTACACACAGAGTGCAGAGTTCAGGGGTGCACTACACACAGAGTGCAGAGTTCAGGGGTGCACTATACACAGTGTGCAGAGTTCATGGGTGAACTACACACAGAGTGCAGAGTTCAGGGGTGCACTACACACAGAGTGCAGAGTTCAGGGGTGCACTACACACAGAATGCAGAGTTCAGGGGTGCACTACACACAGTGTGCAGAGTTCAGGGGTGCACTACACACAGAGTGCAGAGTTCAGGGGTGCACTACACACAGTGTGCAGAGTTCAGGGGTGCACTACACACAGAGTGCAGAGTTCAGGGGTGCACTACACACAGAGTGCAGAGTTCAGGGGTGCACTACACACAGTGTGCAGAGTTCAGGGATGCACTACACACAGAGTGCAGAGTTCAGGGGTGCACTACACACAGAATGCAGAGTTCAGGGGTGCACTACACACAGAGTGCAGAGTTCAGGGGTGCACTACACACAGAGTGCAGAGTTCAGGGGTGCACTACACACAGTGTGCAGAGTTCAGGGATGCACTACACACAGTGTGCAGAGTTCAGGGATGCACTACACACAGAGTGCAGAGTTCAGGGGTGCACTACACACAGAATGCAGAGTTCAGGGGTGCACTACACACAGTTTGCAGAGTTCAGGGGTGCACTACACAAAGTGTGCAGAGTTCAGGGGTGCACTACACACAGAGTGCAGAGTTCAGGGGTGCACTACACACAGTGTGCAGAGTTCAGTGGTGCACTACACAGAGAGTGCAGAGTTCAGGGGTGCACTACACACTGTGCAGAGTTCAGGGGTGCACTACACAAAGTGTGCAGAGTTTAGCCTTCTTCCGCAGCTGCTTACCTCTGCATCCCCCATCCACATCTCCCTTTCACCCCTCTTCAGCTCTGACCTCTGCATGCAACCCCCCTTCCACTGCCCCCATCTTCTCCCTCCCTCCTTAAAAGCTCCACCATTTTCCACTTGTCTTACTTGTGTTGCTGTATTAAACTGAAACACACTGTTGGCTCTAGTACCTCCCCATACACTGTAGGTAGCTCCTCTCTCACTTGTAGGGAGATGATCCAGTGGCGGAGTTGGGATCTGCTCTGCACCTGTATCTTCCTTTTCCACTCAGGAGATCAGATCTGTGGGAGCCATTGAGAGACAAGCTGTCCCTTGTAAACACAAAAGCCGGATTTCAATGTTTACAAGTAATAGTGGAGAGCAGGGAGCAGAGGGCCTGAGCCAGAGGTGGTGGAACTGGGTTCCACCGAGTTCCAGCTGGAAAAAAGCCCTGGTTTTACTTCAAATGACGTTTTGGGAGTAGGCAGTTACATTTAAAAAGAATACAATCGAAAATTGACAAGGGGGACACCAACATAGTTGTATCTTTGATCTTAAAAACTACGGGATAATGGTGTTGTGGTAACTTGCCCCCCCCAAAAAAAAGCATAATAATATTATTCTTCATATCACTAGAAAAAAAAAGCCTTTGGAAATTTGTTTGCAATAACTCCATCAGTATCACCAGCAAAGCAGCTTCATTATTATCCCATTAAAGAAGAAGAGAATTGTGAACTGCATTTGGAGATTTCATAATTTGCCGCGTCACGAATGTTAATTCTCCATTACGAACATTAGTTTACAAGACCAGCCGCTTCTAGCTCGTCCTTGCTTCCGAGCATGCGTGTTTGTACTTTGGACTTTTGACCGATGGACTTGTGTACATACGCTCAGAAAATCCGACAACAGACATTTGTCCGCGGAAAATTTTAAAACCTGCTATCCAACATTTGTCCACGGAAAATCCCACAATTGTCCGATGGAGCGTACACACGGTCGGATTTTCCCCCAACAGCCTGTCATCACACATTTCCCCTCGGAAAATCCAATCGTGTGTATGAGGCTTAAGACTCTCTACTTCAAATTCAGTTGATGCTAAATAAGAAATACTGGAAAATTGAGGCATAAAAAAATCTCAGGAGCAGAATGGATAAAAGAAAAACTACAGTAGATTGAGGTAAAAGACAATTAAGAAAATGGTGAATATATTTCTATTTCAACAGAATCATGGTTCAAGTGCGTTTTCTGGTACCTTGTGGTCCAATGGCAGCCTAAATAAATTGACTGCTTTAATTAATGCAAGAGCTTAACTTGCGCTAATGTGCATGCATTAACACACCACATCAGACAACACAGAAACTAATTTGGTTGAATATAGAGTTTTAAGTCATTAATCATTTTGCAGACTTACTTGTGTTATCTACCTTATTTAGCTTTAGTTTTTGTGAGGATGAGTTTTGAAATTGATGACCTTGCCAACTCCCTTGTCAACTGTTTGACCTCATTCTGATTGCAAATCTTGTCTCTAAGCTCGAGAGTGTGCGTAAGAGTATCAGTTAACCAAGCCCTTGGTTAAAATCAGTAAAGTACATATTTTCTTCCTTTAGTATGCTCAAGATAGAAAGTACAGTTTTTAAAAATAGTGTTTCTACTGTATTTTTTAATCAGATAAATATGAAATATTGCAACTAGATATTCTAATATCTCCCTTTAATCCAGATGATGAAATTTAACACTCAGTTCCACATATTTGCAGTTTTACTTTAGCCCCTTTGATATAAGAAGCATTTACAGAGCTCCAAAGTACATTCTGCAATTCACAAACATAAATGTATAATGCTTTGTAATCCCATTGTCATGTACTAGGTATTTATTTGTATACAAAATGAAAATAAATGTGATCCAAAATCATTATAATTTCTGTTTAGGAAATTTAAGCAACTGCAGTGAAGAACAATTCTGAGAGCCATCAGCAGGTAAATAAGAAAGCCTATATAAAGAAAAATATACCTCTTCTGTAAGTTAAGCTGCCCATAGATGGAATCAAATTTGGGCAGTTCAGCAGGGACCAGCCAAATTGTGATCCATCTATGGATCTATGTGATCTGTTGGACAAAAGGACAGTGGAGAACACTGTGCCAAAATTATTTCCCTATGTTGTTCTGAGTAGCTCTATTCTACAGGTATAAGTCATTTCAGCAAGGGAGATTTCTATATATTTTAATAGCATAATCGTCTTTATGCTATTAAATTGTTAACTCTTGACGTACTCAAAGTAAACTATGTATTCTGGTAATCTTAAATATAATAAATATATACACTATATCACCAAAAGTATTGGGACGCTTGCCTTTACATGCACATGGACTTTAATGGCATTCTAGTCTTAGTCCGTAGGGTTCAATATTGAGTTGGCCCACCCTTTGCAGCTATAACAGCTTCAACTTTTCTGGGAAGGCTGTCCACAAGGTTTAGGAGTGTGTCCATGGGAATGTTTGACCATTCTTCCAGAAGCGCATTTGTGAGGTCAGGCATTGATGTACTAGAAGACCTGACTCGCAGTCTCCACTCTAATTCATCCCAAAGGCATTCTATCAGGTTGAGGTCAGGACTCTGTGCAGGCCAGTCAAGTTCCTCCACCCCAAACTCGCTCATCCGTGTCTTTATGGACCTTGCTTTGTCCATTACCTTGCTGGTCCAAATCATTTGGTGGAGGGGGGGTTATGGTATGGGGTTGTTTTTCAGGGATTGAGCCTGGCCCAGTGAAGGGAACTCTTTAAGCATCAACTTACCAAGACATTTTGGACAATTTCATACTCCCAACTTTGTGGGAACAGTTTGGGGATGGCCCCTTCCTGTTCCAACATGACTGCGCAACAGTGCACAAAGCAAGGTCCATAAAGACATGGATGAATGAGTTTGGGGTGGAGGAACTTGAGTGGTCTGCACAGAGTCCTGACTTCAACGCTATAGAGCACATTTGGGATAAATTAGCATGGAGACTGCGAGCCAGGCCTTCTCGTCCACATCAGTGCCTGACCTCATAAATGAGCTTCTGGAAGAATGGTTAGACATTCCCATAGATGCACTCCTAAACCTTGTGGACAGCCTTCCCAGAAGAGTTGAAGCTGTTCTAGCTGCAAAGGGTGAGGCAACCCAATATATATATATATATATATATATACATACATACATACATACACACACTCACTGGCCATAGATACATATGGATACATAGATACACATGTTCAATTGCTGGTCTAAGTTTTTCAAAAACTGCTGATCAGCTGGGATTTTCACGCACAACCATCTCTAGGGTTTACAGAGAATGGTCCGAAAAAGAGAAAACATCCAGTGAGCGGTAGTTGCGTGGATGAAAATGTCTTGTTGATGTCAGAGGAGAATGGGCAGACTGGTTTGAGATGATAGAAAGGCAACAGTGACTCAAATAACCACTCATTACAACCAAGGTATGCAGAATACCATCTCTGAATGCACAACACATCGAACCTTGAAGCTGATGGGCTGCAGCAGCAGAAGACCACACCGGGTGCCATTCCTGTCAGCTAAGAATAGGAAACGGAGGCTACAATTCACACAGGCTCACCAAAATTGGACAATAGAAGATTGGAATAAACATTGCCTGGTTGGAGGAGTCTAAATTTAAGCTGTGACATTCAGATGGTCAGAATTTGTTGTAAACAACATGACAGCATGGATCCATACTGCTTTGTATCAACGGTTCAGGCTGGTGGTGGTGATGTAATGCGTGGGAGATGGTTTCTTGGCACACTCTGGGCCCCTTAGTACCAATTGAGCATTGTTTAAATGCCACGGCCTACCTGAGTATTGTTGCTGACCATGTCCATCCCTTTATGACTACAGTGTACCCATCTTCTGATGGCTACTTCCAGCAGGATAATGCACCATGTCACAAAACTCAAATCATCTCAAACTGGTTTCTTGAACATGACAATAAGTTCACTCCAATGGCCTCCATGGTCACCAGATCTCAATCCAATAGAGCACCTTTGGGATGTGGTGGAATGGGAGATTTGCATCATGGATGTTCAGCCGACAAATCTGCAGCAACTGAGTGATGCTATCATGTCACTATGGACCAAAATCTCTGAGGAATGTTTCCAGCACCATGTTGAATCTATGCCAGACTTAAGGCAGTTCTGAAGGCAAAAGGGGATCCAAAGGTACTAGCAAGGTAATAAAGTAGCCGGTGAGTGTATATATATATATATCTATATATATATATCTATCTATATATATATATATAGATATATATATATATATATACAGTGGGGCAAAAAAGTATTTAGTCAGCCACCAATTGTGCAAGTTCTCCCACTTAAAAAGATGAGCGAGGCCTGTAATTGTCATCATAGATATACCTCAACTATGAGAGACAAAATGTGGAAACAAATCCAGACAATCACATTGTCTGATTTTTGAAAGAATTTATTTGCAAATTATGGTGGAAAATAAGTATTTTGTCAATATCAAAAGTTCATCTCAATACTTTGTTATATATCCTTTGTTGGCAATGACAGAGGTCAAACGTTTTCTGTAAGTCTTCACAAGGTTGTCACACACTGTTCCTGGTATGTTGGCCCATTCCTCCATGCAGATCTCCTCTAGAGCAGTGATGTTTTGGGGCTGTCGCTGGGCAACACGGACTTTCAACTCCCTCCAAAGGTTTTCTATGGGGTTGAGATCTGGAGACTGGCTAGGCCACTCCAGGACCTTGAAATGCTTCTTACGAAGCCACTCCTTTGTTGCCCGGGCGGTGTGTTTGGGATCATTGTCATGCTGAAAGACCCAGCCACGTTTCATCTTCAATGACCTTGCTGATGGGAGGAGGTTTGCACTCAAAATCTCACGATACATGGCCCCATTCATTCTTACATGTACACGGATCGGTCGTCCTGTTCCCTTTGCAGAGAAACAGCCCCAAAGCATGATGTTGCCACCCCCATGCTTCACAGTAGGTATGGTGTTCTTTGGCTGCAACTCAGCATTCTCTCTCCTCCAAACACGATGAGTTGTGTTTCTACCAAACAGTTCTACTTTGGTTTCATCTGACCATATGACATTCTCGCAATCCTCTCCTGGATCATCCAAATGCTCTCTAGCAAACCTCAGACGGGCCCGGACATGTACTGGCTTAAGCAGGGGGACACGTCTGGCACTGCAGGATCTGAGTCCCCTGTCGGCGTAGTGTGTTACTGATGGTAGCCTTTGTTACATTGGTCCCAGCTCTCTGCAGGTCATTCACTAGGTCCCCCCGTGTGATTCTGGGATTTTTGCTCACCGTTCTTGTGATCATTTTGACCCCACGGGATGAGATGTTGCATGGAGCCCCAGATCGAGGGAGATTATCAGTGGTCTTGTATGTCTTCCATTTTCTAATTATTGCTCCCACAGTTGATTTCTTCACACCAAGCTGCTTGCCTATTGCAGATTCAGTCTTCCCAGCCTGGTGCAGGTCTACAATTTTGTTTCTGGTGTCCTTCGACAACTCTTCGGTCTTTACCATAGCGGAGTTTGGAGTTTGATTGTTATAGGTTGTGGACAGGTGTCTTTTATACTGATAAAAAGTTCAAACAGGTGCCATTAATACAGGTAATGAGTGGAGGACAGAGGGGCCTCTTAAAGGAGAAGATACAGGTCTGTGAGAGCCAGAAATCTTGCTTGTCTATAGGTGACCAAATACTTATTTTCCACCATAATTTGCAAATAAATTCTTTCAAAAATCAGACAATGTGATTGTCTGGATTTGTTTCCACATTTTGTCTCTCATAGTTCAGGTATACCTATAATGAAAATGACAGGCCTCTCTCACCTCTCTCATCTTTTTAAATGGGAGAACTTGCACAATTGGTGGCTGACTAAATACTTTTTTGCCCCACTGTATATATATATATATATATATATATATATATATATATATATACACACACACACACACACACACACACACACACACTGTATGTATACAAAGCAATATATACACTGTGCACAAAGCATGGTCCACAAACACAGGAGCGAGTTTGGGGTGGAGGAACGTGATTGGCCTGCACAGAGTCCTGACCTCAACTCGATAGAACACCTTTGGGATAAATTAGAGTGGAGACTGCGAGCCAGGCCTTCTCGTCCACATCAGTGCCTGACCTCACAAATGTGCTTCTGGAGGAAGAACTGTCAAGCATTCCCATAGACACACTCCTAAACCTTGTGGACAGCCTTCCCAGAAGAGTTGAAGCTGTTCTAGCTGCAAAGGGTGAGCCAACTCAATATTGAACCCTATGGATTAAGACTGGGATGCCATTAAAGTTCTTGTGTGTGTATATATATACATACATTATTGATTATATATATATATATATATATATATATATATATATATATATATATATATATATATATATATATATATATATGTGTGTGTGTGTTTAGCTGGGACACATTTTTGATGTAACTTAATGTTAATGTTATATCTTATCCTCTGTCGTCATCTAGTGGCCAAAGTACAAAAGGACTGAATCTTTAGTTTATTTTTACTGTTCAGGAGTTTGACATGGAAGTATTCTGTTTGTTTACATTTGGACATTAACTTGACCTACCCAGAATGCACAGTAACTCCCACAAACCTCAGGGAGCAGAACTGCATTGTGGGAAGACTATAAAAAGGCTGGGAGCGACCATCTTAGGTCTCTTGTTCCTGGGACGCGTGGCCCGCCAGCAGGGCTCTGTGGGTGTGTGTGTTCCACAGAGTTGCGGCCTACCCTGTGCGGAGCAGAACAGCAGCCAGTGATCCTGCCTTAGATCACAGCGTATTGGAGCAGCAGTGTGATCGTTCCAGAGACCCTTGAAGGAGGTAACTGAGGACTCCCTGGTCGTCTGTGAAGTGGTAGAGCATGACGGCGTGGCCGCAGCGAACGAACTGAGATATTGCAGAGACAGAACCCTGCACATCAGAGCGGAGTCTTCTGTCCTGATTGGGTGAGAGGGCTGTTGCCCACAAACCTATTGATGCACTTTCATACACACGTGTACACAAGACAGAGTTGCTGGGACCCATAGTCCCACAAGCAGATTCAAGAGGAATTGGTACTGAGTCCTTGCCATCAAAGTTAGTTAAAGTGCCACGGCACCAGAGCCTGGCTTTCATCTTTTCAGCATACTTTGATAAGGAATCATTAACCCTTGGATTACAAAGTTACCTTGTTTGCTAGCAGAAGAAAAGAAGATAAAGAAGGACTGTTCAGTAACACATAAGGCCTTGGGTTATTTTATTATATCAGGGTGGTGTGATATTAAAGGAGGGAGCTCCCTAGTGTTGTATTATAATAAGTCAAGTCAACATTTGATTTAGTATAGCCTTAAGCGCACAGGAAATAGGACAGTGCTTAGAGTGAGATACACTCACTCTGACGGTATCCTATTCACTTCGTTACACCTCTCATATATTATTTCAGACATTTTATACACTTGTATTGTACCTTTGTAAAGTTTAGTTGTCTGTCAGACTATGTTGGTCTGACAGTACAACCATTGTAGTTTAACCCTTCTAATACAACTACAGTAAATACGGTTATTAAGTACAACTGTGTGAGTGTTGTTTTACTCTTCATCACCAGCCAAGAGGAGGGTAGGGTAACTACAGACAGGTATATAATAATGAGTATTGTGAACTTGCCTTTGTGATTTTGTTCTAACTGCACACTATTACACCACAGCTGTGTCAGGGGGACTGAGATATTTAAAGGGGTATAAAGCAGAGTACAGGCCCAAATAACTCAGCAGCTCCTTCGGGGGTCACACACACACATATCTTTTACAAGAACAACCATTTACAAGTAACAATCATTTTATATAGTTTGGTATACAATAACAAGGTTATAGAAGGGAACCATTAACCCAGGGCTATGATTCCAATGCACATTAACATGGATCGTATTTCAGCCAAAAAATAGGAATTATGCTCAGATAACAATTCGTGTTCCTTCATTAGAAGAAATTGAAAGCACAAGATACAGACCACATTTAAACCTAACCTGTCATTAGAAAATGCTTTGTAAGCATACCATATAGTGAGGCATCCATCACTATTAGGTTCCAGTAAGTACCGCTGGCTACATAAAACGTGATTTCTGTACTCCTGGTACACCCAGAACCCAGGATGAAAATACTGACATTCCTGCCAGTCAGTGCAGAAGTATTCCCCATTTTATGCTGCAGTAAAAGCAAAAGAATCAAATGCTTTTTGATTTCAGATCCAATCTATTACCACAACAGTAATCCTATCGCTTACTCTCTGTCCATTGTATGGTTAATATACTAGTTGATAAAACAGAAGAATCGAAAGCTTTATCCCCTGGTCCACCTCCACCCTGATTTCAGGCAGACAACAAAAAAGTTGAGTATCACCAGGAAGAACTATCCCTGCTGAGCAGGCTGTGTGAATGTAATCATCTAAGCCAAGCAGAACGATTGCTTCTCCTCTTAATGACAGTTTCTTTTTAATCAGACCAAGCTCTGCTTTATTCTCATGCTACCTTTAAATGTGTAGAAAAGATGAGATTGAATTCTTCTTACCCTTTGAATTACTCTACTCCAACGTTCTTTTGCAGTGTTGCTTGTAAAGACAGCATTTTCCTCATCCCTGCAGAAAAAGAATTAAAATTTATTTCAATGTAGTAAAATATATTTTTAAACAAATAGCTTTAGAAAAAAATAATAATATAGAGTTAGGTCCCATGCACACGGTAAATACACGCCTAAAGCCATGTTTTTCAAACATGTTTAGGTGTGTGAAGCGCTTGGGCGTTCATTTATTCCACTTGCCAGAGCAGTAATTTATTCTGGCCATCGGAATGAACGCCCAATCACTAAAGTGCATTTAGATGGAGGTGTTTAGGCACATCAGGCTTTTTAACAGCAAAACACTCCTCGCATGAACGCACTGGCCCTGAAGTTTTTCCTTCAGCTTCTAATCACCCCGCCTCTAAATGCTTGGAAATGCCTGTGTACATGAACACAGGCTAACATGGGGGGGCGGGGATGGGGCAGTTAAAGGCTGAAAAAAAAATCCTCTAAAAGTGGTGTTATTAACACTCTGTGTGCATGAGGCGTAATAACTACCGTATTTATTGGTGTATAACACGCACAGGCGTATAACATGCACAGGCATATAACATGCACCTTCACTTTAAGAGGGAAGTTTCAGGAAACTTTTTTTCAAAATAAACCACTTTGAAGCAAAATAATGGTCAGTGCCCATCAATGCAGTCTGATTAGTGCCCATCTGCAGCCTCAATGCAGCCTGATATGTGCCCATCTGCAGCATCAATGCAAACTGATCTGTGCCCATCTGCAGCCTCAATGCAGCCTGATCTGTGCCCATCTGCAGCCTCAATGCAGCCTGATCTGTGCCCATCTGCAGCCTCAATGCAGCCTGATCTGTGCCCATCTGCAGCCTTAATGCAGCCTGATATGCACCCATCTCCCATCAATGCAGCCTGATGCCCATCTGCAGCCTCACCATCTCTCATGCAGGAAATCACCAAGCTGTCATCTCCTGTTTACTCAGCTCTCAGTCGGCATCCACATACACAGTCCCGCCTCCGCCATCGGCATTGGACCAGCTCCTGTGATTGACAGAACACTGGTCCAATGCCGGTGGCGGAGGCTGGACTGTGTGTGTGATGTCAGAGCTGAGTGAGAGCTGATTATACAGGAGATGGTGGCGCTCAGCAGTGCTTGTCCCCCTCCTTCCCCTCCAAGGTACACTATCGGCGTATAACATGCACCCGTGATTTGCCCCCTATTTTCAGGGGGGAAAAGTACATGTTATACACCGATAAATATGGTAAGTACAATCTCAATGTGATGTTTTAAATCATGTTAAAGATAATAAACTGCATACTTATGCTGATTCATTTGCTGCACCTTCTTTGCTAAAATCTGTTGTCTCACACAGAAATAAACCCTGCCTTATTATCTATAGTAGCATATAAAAAGCTATGTATTACAACAAATATCCTTGCCCCATATTTAAAATGATTTTAAAGTCTCGTTTTTTTCTCTCTAAAAATAACAAACATGTTATACTTACCTCTTCTGTGCAGTTGGTTTTGCACAGAGCAGCCCAGATCCTTCTCTTCTCAGGTCCCTCTGTGGTTCTCCTGGCCCCTCCCTCCTGTTAAGTGCCCCCACGGCAAGCAGCTTGCTATGGGGACACCCGAGCCAAGTCACAGCTTCCTGTGTCTATTCAGACATGGAGCCGGGTTTGGTCCCACTCCCTCACTCTCCTGATTGGTTAACTGACTTTGATTGACAGCAGGGAGCCAATAGCACCGCTGCTGTATCTCAGCCAATCAGGAGGAGAGTCCCAGGTGGCATTGTTTTTACTAAGCTCATTGTACCACAAAGCGGCACATCCTCCTTTCTCACATAGACGAGAATTACATCTTTTTATCCACACTCCCTGCACTTGCACAGATGTTCCGCGAGGTTTTGTGTCCTGTAGGCTAAGCAGAGACCTTCAGTGCATCTGTGCAATGTGCCATAATGGCTGTGCTGGAGGGAGAACTGAGCCAATACAGAAGTTCTGATTTAAAGGAGAAGTAGGGCCAAAGCTTGTTTGGCCCTACTCCTATAGATCACAGAATTGCACTTTGTTCTGCACACCTGTGACCCATTTTCAGCCAACAGCTGCCTAAAGTCTGCTGTCGGCTGGCATCACTGAGCTCGTACAGACTCAAGTCAGTCCCACCCAGATTCCTGGCCTGCTAGACTGAATGCTTAGATAAGGGCTGGTGTGAGTTCTTGGGGAGGACCTCACTTTTTTTTTTTTTAGATTTGTTTGTGGTTCCCCCTTAAAATCTATACCAGATCTGAAAGTCATGGTATAAATTATTGGGGAATGTCATCATCTAGGATAAGGGTCTGTTATAGATAAAGAGAATCCAAAGCCATGTAAGTAATTGTTTAACAAAAATGGCATTGGGGTTCCCCCATAATTCATGCCAGGCCTTTCAGGTCTGGTATGAATATTAAAGGGGACCACGTGAAAATCAAGAAAAAAAATCCATGACCCCCTCCATCCTTCCACATACCCTACTTTAGTCATGTTTGCCAAACTTTGCCGAAACCAAACCCAGGTATGTTTGTCTCATTACTAATGACCTTCCCTTATGATACTCTACCACTGATCTCTGCTATTCTACTAAAAAGAAAAATTTCAAGAAATATATAGAGTCCGCCATGTTATGAAAACTTCAGCATATTTGCCATTGAAATAATTTTTACTGAATAGTCACTATAAAATGCAGGAACGCTTCAGACAGTACACATTTGCATGCATAAACGATCATTATACGCCTTGAGCAGGATCAGAGAACTCCATAAACATGTTTCATGACCATGCAGTCACTGAGCCTCCACTAAACATTTATTAACATTTTCAATTAACATATATGTCTTGCTACGGGATCAGACTTTTGCAAAAGTATATCTGCGACACTGACAGAGCATTTATAATTGTATACATATTCAAACACACAGTACAAGAAGATTGAAGCTGATGCATTAAAAATATAAAACATATTCTAGAATAAATGTAGTTTTTGTTCTTAGATATTTCTTTTTTATGGTTGCTGTGACAAAAAATCCAAGAAAGTAATTTGGTTCTTGGGTAGTATGTTATTAAAATATAAATATATATTAACCTTCAGTGGCTACAGAGAACATATGCCAAATACGCTGAACTAGGCAAAGTCACACTATTCAATAGTTTATCCAGCTGTGCTACTTTAATCCTCGACTTGGGCTCAGTAAAATGTGGTCATATGGCTTGAGTCATTGATCTGGGGCTCATTTTCACTTATCCTCTGGATTTAAAAGAAAAGTAATTAAGATGTACAGCAGTGAATAAAAAAGGAAATACTTATAGCGACTTGTAGACAAACGAGCCCCCTCCTACAAATTCAAGCGCTTATGGTTTAGGTGAACCTACCACAATGGATATAAAGAAACCACAAATATCCTATTTAAGGCTGAAGCTGTTACCACATATGCCTGCCGATGGCAAGCGAATTCAATTTAAAACAGACAAAAGCATTCATCAAGGCAGCGCTAGATAAACAAACATGTTCCCGCTGTCAGGGGTGTGCAATCATAAAGTGCATGTAAGTTTAAAGTCCAAAAATTATCGTTGCAACTATGCGATCACTTCACATTAAGGATTTAGTAGAGTCCAAAAAAGAGAGAGTGCTTGATTATGTCCTAAATATAACCATTTCACCATCACCTCCACACGTGTAGAGTTGGGGGGGGGGGGGAATCACCCTATGAAATAGGACTCTTACCAGACTGTGCTGGGTAACAAACACCAGATCTTAGTTTCAATCCTCTCCCTGGATAATTGATCATAGATCCTGTTGCAGCCGGGAGGACGGGTCACCCACTAATGGCTCATTCACATGAAGAGAAAGACAACTCCATAGAAGACAACTCCATAGCGTAATACCATTTCAAACTGATTTATTAAATAAAATAAAATTCCCCCTTATAGGACTT
The DNA here is from genome assembly GCF_042186555.1 of Aquarana catesbeiana. Lineage (NCBI taxonomy): Eukaryota > Metazoa > Chordata > Amphibia > Anura > Ranidae > Aquarana > Aquarana catesbeiana. The sequence continues at coordinate 81,315,986 of NC_133326.1, read as the reverse complement.
ACAAGATTGCAAAATCAAACAGGCATATGACATAAGCGATAGTGCCAATGGGGAGCGTAGCCTACCGGCTACAGCATGGTTTTCCAATGTCAGTGGTATCCCCAAATGGCGTGTTTACGTCACTACTGGTCGTATAGCCCCACTCTATAGTGGGGATATACTCTATAGTGGGGCTATATATGGGGCTATATATAATAGTCTATTATATTCTATTAGGCTAGCTATGATACTATCCCAAAGGCCAAAGCCTTTTACTCCACTTTTTTTTAAAGCTGGTCCTCAGCTAACCACTCCATCCCTCAGATCTGGCCTTTCTCCAGTACTGGAATTGGTAAGTGTCAGTTGTATGACCCTGGTATTAAACAAACTGTAAATAGACCCCTTAAAGTATATTTAAAGCCAAAAGATTTTTTTTATTAGATGCTCTCTTCTAGACCCTTTAGGAAGGACACATTTTTTGTTTATCAAAAGGCTGGACAGCTGTGTTTGCCATCTTTAACCCTGTCTGGACTATGCAGGTAGATCATCATTATCGATTGTAACTAGATTTGAACACTGTCTGTCCAAACAAAGGGTTAGAGGCTGTGGGTCTGAAGGCTGGGCTTCTTGCATTGTATGTTAAAGAAGACAGACTTGAGACAGACTTTGTTAAAAAAACACCTTCTACAGAGAAACATCTAAAGCCAGCCATATATGGATCAAATATCAATCCATCAATCAACTTAGGTACAACCAGCTTTTCAGATTTTTTGCATGTGATCCCTGCTGGTGACAATGGCCCCTAGCAGTGATCATTGCGTTCTGCTGGCCAGAAAGGCTCCTTGCCAGGAGAACAATAGTGCTGTGTGAGCGATTCCAATGATTTCGACACAGTGACTGTGTTGATGGGTGAATGAAGCAATTTTCTTTCCTTCCACTAAGGAAAGCAAATTGAATAAGCTATGGCTTGCTTTAAATGTAAGAATGGGAACAAACATATACCCTACCCTATCCACACCTAACAACTGTTTTTAATTTTCTCCATCAGCTCACCCCCCACAGTTATTACCTTTTGTTTCTACTTGACCCTCCCTTCTAGATTGTAAGCTCCAACGAGCAGGGCCCTCTGATTCCTCCTGTATTGATTTGTATTGTAAGTGTACTGTTTGCCCTCATGTTGTAAAGTGCTGCGTAAACTGTTGGCGCTATATCAATCCTGTTTATTAATAATAATAATAATAATAATAAATAATAAATAATAATAGTGCGGTTTTCTCAAAAGTGACAATTTTTCTCAAAAGTGTAAATAAAGTGCTACTAAACTCAAAAGGTTTTTATTTTTTTTATTCATTCTTTACTGAAGGGGAATACCTACAGGCTCTGAAGATTATAACTTACATATCTTAAATACTTTAAGCCTCATTAATAGGTAATACATTCACCTCCAACTGGTTAAAGCTATCAGCATTACAGTATTTCATATCAACATCTTAATCTGAATATCTTTCCCCTCTTGGTCCTAAGCTCTGTACAAACATAGCCTACACTCAGACTCATAGTCCCAGAGTAAAACCTCCTTCCACGTATCTCTGTGTAGTAGTACAAATTGTAAGCCTTCCCTCTTCCTTTTTCCTTCTTTTCCAAAGAAAAAACCCTAATCCCAAAACAAAACAAAACAAAGCAACAAAAAAAAAAAAAGAAATATTATATATATATATATATATATATATATATATATATATATATATATATATATATATATATATATAAGATACGAACAGAATCAATCCAATGCAATGAGAGACCTGATAGGCCTCCTGTTCCATTAATCCATTGAAGTCCCCCCCCCCCAGGTTCGGGGCAAATTGTGGGTTCCCCAAAATTGGGAACAATGGAGAGCCTAATAATGAAAACTTGCCTTTAGAAAAAAGCCTTGAGCACTGCCTTAACGTGGGTCCTATCAGGGGGTGGGTCTTAATATTGGATGGGAGGCCTCTATAGCACCACGATGCTCTATTAAATGCTACACTGCTCCGTGCCTGTCCCAAATTAGGCCCAAATGGGCCACCTGATAGTATGTATCCAGGTCGGGTATTGCCAATCTACCATGTTGCTTAGAAAGAGTCAGGAGAGAACTTCTGATCCTCGGATTTTTATGTGCCCAAATAAACCCGGTGAAAAGTGCCTGTATCCGTTTAAAGTATTGCATAGGTATACCTATAGGTATAGCCTGAAACATATATAAGAACTTTGGTAGGATGTTCATTTTAATAATGTTACCTCTTCCGAACCAATAATGGTATCCCTTATGCCACCCCTCCAGGAGAGTCTGCACCTCCCGAAGGAGTGGTGGGTAATTAAACTCATATGTACGCGAGAGGTCTGCTGGAATCAAAGTCCCTAAGTACTTCAAAGCCTGATCCATCCACTTAAATTTAAAATTAGATTTCAGTATTCTTATCTGAGCGGTGGGGACCGCTATTCCCATCGCCTTTGATTTAGAAAAGTTAATCTTAAAGTAGGACAGGGTACTGTAAATCTCCTTCTCTTGAAAAAGATTAGCAAGGGAGATCATTGGATTTGTTAATGAGAAAAGCAAATCATCGGCAAAAGCCGAGATCTTATATTGAGTTCTTTCTACCGTAAGTCCTTGAAAATCCGGTTTTCGCCGAATCTCCAAGGAGAGGGCAAAAAGTAGTGCTAATAATGGACATCCTTGTCTAGTTCCATTTGTAACCCCAAAAAGAAGACATCACTCCATTTACTTTCACCTGTGCGGCTGGGGAGGTATAGATACTTAAGATCCATCTGAGCATATTATCTCCCAGACCTATATGTCACAATACCGTGAATATGAATTTCCAATTGACCTGGTCAAACGCCTTCTCTGCCTCCGTTCCAAGGAACACGCACTGAGTTTTAGTTGCATTAGCAACATAGATTAAGTTCAAAGCCTTAATGGTATTGCCCCTTGCTTCCCGCTTCGGGACAAACCCTACTTGGTCAAGATTAATTAGCGAAGTCAGATGTTGTAATTGTAACGCTAGGATTTTTTAGAAAAGTTTCCGGTCTGTACTTAGAAGTGAGATTGGCCTATAACTCCCGCAATGCGTGGGGGCTTTCCCTTCTTTAGGTAATACCTTGGTAAAAGCTCTTAGAGTTTGTGTGTAAGGAGGTTGAATCTTCTATTCCATTAAACAATCTTCTCCAAAAGGTTTTATACCTTAATGCATTTTCTGCATTAATGTAAAACCTTCCCATACTTGTCCCCCCCCCCCCCCCCCACCTCATACCTAAAAACTTACCTGACTCCTCTCACACTCTAGTGCTGCTTCAGCTTCAACACCACTGCTCTCTCTTCATGGTCTCATAGGAGACTCTGAGAGCAACAGGAGACATAGGTTCCTGCTGCTGTCAGTCAAATCATGTAAGGAGGGATGATGTAAGGAGGGAGTGGAGAGAGGAGAGACCTCGTTATCCTCACAAACAGCAATACAAACCTGAAAGGGGTTCTAACTATTCTCTTCATTCTAAAAATAAATACTGTGTGCTTTCAATACACTTTAATTTATGATTATTAGTTTAGGAAATTCTATGGCATAATGTGAAAAATAAATCAGCACTGCAAAGCAAAGTTCTTCAACTTTCTGCTGCGAAATACAGCTCAAAACACATTCTCATTTTTGTCCTGATTACAAAACGGTATTCATGCTCTTTGTTTATTAGTTGGTTTAAAAATAAGGAGCATTTCATTTTGCAAAGTATTTACATTTCAGCCTCTTAGCACATATAAAAAGGTCTGTTATTACAAAATCACCATAAATTCTGCTAAATACACTAAATTTACATTTACATTTTTATACCAAAGTTTTTTTATTCAGCATCCTTGCATGTCTACAATATAAGAACAAGGCAATTTTATTTTAAACATGTTGCCATTGAGAGATTTTTTATGGAGTTGTTGAAATGAATGCTAGAATGACACACTTCTGCCTCATACAAAATGAGCCAGGCATCTGAGAAGCCTCAAAAGTCAAGAGTGCACTTTGGTTTTCAGGGGTCAGTTTTTCCATGAAGTGCCAGAACACCTAAAGCACCCCAAAAAATACGATCTTGAAAAGTAGGCCCCTTAAGATACTTATAAAGGGGAAAGGCAAGGTTTACTAAAGAGTATGCATGTACACTTGAGCATCGATTATGTGCTGACAACCAAGTCATATCAAATGATATTTACTATGTACACTTATATAATATACAAAGACAATTGTACACAGGTTACAAAGTACAAATAATGAATTTACTAACAAGTATGGTTTCCCATACAATTTATAATCTAGCATCTGAATGTACGTTGACTAAGCAGTGGCGTGAGTTTCTGTGTCTTTGGGTTTATCCAATCAACGGCAACCTTTTTTAAAACATTTTTAAATTTACATACCATGTAGACAAAGTGCATTAATTGCACTTTGGTGGAAAAGTGCACTCCCCTGTTGGGGGAGAATAATTAAAAGTTTGGAGGAGCCTTTAAACAAGATCTGGGAGGATGTGATCTGAAAATAATATGCCATATGAAGAGCAAGGGTCTAAAGGGAAACGGAATATAGAGGGAGGTTGAATAGTTGGGGAAATTGCATCACCTAAGCCAAAAACAAAAACAGTAGTGTCATCAAGTTAAAGCTCAAAAAGTGTTTAATAGTGTATTATTACTCGTAATACAAAATTAAAAGATATGTTTGCAAATGCAAGAAGCATGTCAAACGTACTGAATGACCTAGAGCTTTTGTTATTTGAGGAATACTATGACCTTGTGGGAATATCAGAAGCCTGTAGGACAGCTCACACAACTAGGCTGCAAATATTGAGAGGTACATTCTATTTCAGTGGGACAGAATTGGCAAAAGAGGTGGAGGGGTATATGTATGGGAAGAGTGATCTGAAAGTGAGTTTGAGAGATTATATCACTAAAGGGAACTGTAATGTTGCAGAATCATTATGGCTGGAGCTCCAAATAGTGCAGCAAATAGTAAATTACTTGTGGGAGTATGTTATAGGCCCTCTAATATAAAGGATGAAAAGGAGTCTCAGCTCCTTTCACAGACTGAAATGGATGGAAAGCAGGACGATGCTATTATTAAGGGTGATCTTAATTATCCTGCTATTGATTGGGCAAATGAAACTGCACAGGCAACAAAGGTTTTTAATTTTTTAAACATATTGCAGAACAAATTCCTGAAACCAATTCTAAAAGCCCCAACAAGGAAAAATTCCCTTGTGGCTTTATTAATTTCAAATACAGTCAGGTCCATAAATATTGGGACATCGACACAATTCTAATCTTTTCGGGTCTATACACCACCACAATGGATTTGAAATGAAACGAACAAGATGTGCTTTAACTGCAGACTTTTAGCTTTAATTTGAGGGTATTTACATCCAAATCAGGTGAACAGTGTAGGAATTACAGCAGTTTGTATATGTGCCTCCCACTTTTTAAGGAACCAAAAGTAATGGGACAGATAAACAATCATCCATCAAACTTTCACTTTTTAATACTTGGTTGCAAATCCTTTGCAGTCAATTAGAGCCTGAAGTCTGGAATGCATAGACATCACCAGACCTGGGTTTCATCCCTGGTGATGCTCTGCCAGGCCTCTACTGCAACTGTCTTCAGTCTCTGCTTGTTCTTGGGGCATTTTCCCTTCAGTTTTGTCTTCAGCAAGTGAAATGCATGCTCAATCGGATTCAGGTCAGCTGATTGACTTGGCCATTGCATAACATTCCACTTCTTTCCTTTAAAATACTCTTTGGTTGCTTTTGCAGTATGCTTCGGGTCATTGTCCATCTGCACTGTGAAGCGCTATCCAATGAGTTCTGAAGCATTTTGCTGAATACGAGCAGATAATATTGACTGAAACACTTCAGAATTCTTCCTGCTGCTTTTGTCAGCAGTCACATCATCAATAAATACAAGAGAACCAGTTCCATTGGCAGCCATACATGCCCACGCCATGACACTGCCACCACCATGCTTCACTGATAAAGTGGTATGCTTTGGATCATGAGCAGTTCCTTTCCTTCTCCATACTCTTCTCTTCCCATCACTGTGGTACAAGTTGATCTTGGTCTCATCTGTCCATAGGATGTTGTTCCAGAACTGTGAAGGCTTTTTTAGATGTTGTTTGGCAAACTCTAATCTGGCCTTCCAGTTTTTGAGGCTCGCCAATGGTTTACATCTTGTGGTGAACCCTCTGTATTCACTCTGGTGAAGTCTTCTCTTGATTGTTGACTTTGCAACACATACACCTACCTCCTGGAGAGTGTTCTTGATCTGGCCAACTGTTGTGAAGGGTGTTTTCTTCACCAGGGAAAGAATTGTTGGGTCATCCACCACAGTTGTTTTCCATGGTCTTCTGGGTCTTTTGGTGTTGCTGAGCTCACCAGTGCGTTCTTTCTTTTTAAGGATGTTCCAAACAGTTGACTTGGCCACACCTAATGTTTTTGCTATCTCTCTGATGGGTTTGTTTTGTTTTTTCAGCCTAATGATGGCTTGCTTCACTGATAGTGACAGCTCTTTGGATCTCATATTGAGAGTTGACAGCAACAGATTTCAAATGCAAATAGCACACTTGAAATGAACTCTGGACCTTTTATCTGCTCCTTGTAAATGGGATAATGAGGGAATAACACACTCCTGGCCATGGAACAGCTGAGCTGCCAATTGTCCCATTACTTTTGGTCTCTTAAAAAAGTGGGAGGCACATATACAAACTGTTGTAATTCCTACACCGTTCACCTGATTTGGATGTAAATACCCTCAAATTAAAGCTGAAAGTCTGCAGTTAAAGTACATCTTGTTTGTTTCATGTGGTGGTGTATAGAGCCAAAAAGATTAGAATTGTGTTGATGTCCCAATATTTATGGACCTGACTGTAACATGGAGCTTATTACAGATATGCAAGTTAGAGACAAATTGGGTAATAGTAATCATGCTGTAATCATATTCACCATAAATTACAGGAAGGAGAAGCATGTTATGAAAACTCTAAATTTCAAAAAAAGCTAACTTCAATAAGTTGTATCCTGCACAACAGTCAAAGAGACCAAATGTTTGCAACAAAAGATGCAAGCCAAGTGGAAGCGTTTTACAGATGCATTGGTCATTGTATTCCACTGGGTAGCAAATGTAAAAGAACATAATTAAACCTTAGCGCCTAAATTCTAGCGTGACAAAAACAAACAAAAAAGGAAAAAAAACAGGTCTAAACAGGAATAAAAAATATATCAACAGTAAAAAGGACTCTTAAGTGATGAACGCAGGAAGCTGGTCACAAATGACAGGCAAAACGCAAATGTATTAAATCATATTTATTTTTCAGTTTTCATAGATGAAATCGTTTTTCTCATAGACCAGATTCAAAGCCAACTAACCTGATGATGCATAATGTATATATATATGCCATGATGCAAAATGTTGTCATGATGCATGTATGACATCACAAGGGGCCAGGAGATGATGTAGCCATGCCCCTACCTCATATTATAAATAGACCTGTACTGCAAAGGGAAAAGGGAGATTTTGTGGACCAATGGAGATAGTGGGTTATTTGAGTGAGAAGCAGTAAAGGTCTGTTGTGTTTCCACCATGTAAGTCAGCTCTGAATCTAGTCTATGAGGAAATATATAAGCAATTAGTGCGTTTCTGGACAATGGCTGGCACTGTAGGTAAGCTGGGCTTCAGGGAGTTAGACAAGGCCTTTTAGCGTCCACGGTGCCTTATAGTATAGAGCCAAAGCCAGTTGATAGTGAGCAGATGTCCTTCATTATCCATACCTCTGCTGATGCATAAGTGTGGATAGTTAGGCCAAGAGGTGGTACTAGCTGAAAGTGTTGATAACTTCAAAAAACTTTTAGATGACATCATCAGGAAGCAGAATATATAGGACTATGGGAACTGTTAAAGAATGTAAATCCTACACATACACACATAGGTTGAACTGCATGGCCCTTTGTCTTATTTAAACTCTATAAACGATGTAACTATGTAAATATTCACACTAATATCATAAAAAATAGAGAAAAAGCCCTTTTATTAAAGAAAAAAACCTGAAATCCACACGCAGGGTGGGTAATGCACCTATTGCATGGGAACACAGATGTTTATACCCCAGTTGATATATGAGATTCCATATGATGGTACTTAAAATAGAGATTCCTATGAGAAATACCTGCCCTAATTGACCTGGTAGCACAGCCAATGGATTTTTGAGTACATTTTATTTGAAACAATAAGGCCCAAAAACTACATATTTTGCAGACTGTAAACTAGGACTGCACTGTACACACTGAACATTAGTGCACATATAACTAAACAGGATCATAGATCACAGTCACTATGCACACATGCATTTACAAGCTCATGAAAGCCACAATGGTAGCATACTGTAGTGATTTATTCCTGCTTTTGTTTATTTGCTTTAGTAAATCACCCCCATTGAGTCTCCCTTTTTTTAGCTGACATTGGGATTCAATAATTATTAGAATTTTGTTAAGCACAATTGTGCAGAAAGAAATATATTTGATTTTGGCTGCGGCGTGTTTGGTACAGCATGCAACACAATTAGCAGCTATAAACAAACTAAACAATTGTTTATTTGTTGGAATGGTTTTGGTAAACTGCTATTTCAAATTCTGAGAACCTTGTTTGCACATTTCAAAACCACAGCAACAACATCAATGTTTATGCTATCATTTATAATTTTTAGAGATTTAATGTTCAGTCTTTCAGTTTTTTTTTTCTATTTCGCCATAAAAGACCCAGATTACACAATGTTGTTTAGTCATTGGCTTGAAAACTATCTGATCAATGCATTCAGCTCTTCTTGTTTGATTTTATGTTTTCATGGGAATCCTATAGCTATTTTCTATTCAAAACCCCATGTAGCTTTTTTTTAAAGACTGTTTATCTCATTATTTTCTTCAGGTCTAGATCCCTTTCTTATATAAAACACTTTGAATTATGGTTATACAGAATATATAGTCTTTTATGTTTTTTTAGATAACAATGTAAGATCAATTTTAAAGTGGTTCTAATAGCTATATTCTTAAAATAATAAACATGTTATATCTACCTGCTCTATGCAATATTGCACACAGCAGCCATATTCCTCCACTTCTGGGCTCCCCTGCTGCTGATGTGCATTACACCTCTTCTGCGGGTGCTCCCATAGCAAGCTGTGTGCTATTGGGCTTGCTCACGAGCCAGGCTATGTGCATCCATATCTACTCACTACTGCCCTAAGTACCAGGAAATGATAGAAAAACGATAGCTGCGCTAAAACAGTGAAAATACTTGGTGATAAACCAATGTGAAAAAATTGGATGTGAACACAAATATGATTATAATGAATGAGCAAAAATGAAATTTACAAGCGACAACCCAATCGAAAAATGTAAAAGTGAAAAAAGTATATGTTGTGACAACAAAGTGATAAAAAGTGAAAATATGACTAAACGAGAAATTCCACATAAAAGTCCAGGGCAATCAACTAGATATTGAATTTTATAACAAAATAGTGCAGTCTTCCATCACCAGTGAGTGTAGATCACCATGAGAAATGCACGTTTACCGGAAGGCAAGCAAATAGAAGCTTGCGGCTAAACACCCAGCCAGGGCCTTGTCTTGGGAGATTCGAGGTGTGCAACTCAGAAGACACAAAAACCAGGACCGGCAGACCACTCAGATATATTGGAGACCCTCAGGTAGCGTGTCACCCAGAAATATAAAAAAGGGAGCTTCCCAATGTGTAATACCATTTAAAGATCGTTTTATTGTAAAGAGTGAAAAAGGGCACACTTACAAGCATAGAGATAAAAAGAAACATGCACACCTCAGATCTTCCAAGACAAGGCGCTGGCTGGGTGTTTAGCCGCAAGCTTCTCTTTGCTTGCCTTCCGGTAAGCGTGCATTTCTCATGGTGATCTACACTCAATGGTGATGGAAAAAGTTTTTTCAATTGCCTTTAAAATCCCACTATTGAGGTCTACTTCTTTCTATACATTTAGGGATGTTGGCAATATTTTCGCATCAATCTTTGGGAGTATCTTTTTTTCTAAAATTCAGTATCTAGTTGACTTTTATGTGGAATTTCTCATTTAGTCATATTTTCACCTTTTATCACTTTGTTGTCACAACATATGCTTTTTTCACTTTTACATTTTTCGATTGGGTTGTCACTTGTCACATGCTCACTCATTATAATCATATTTGTGTTCACATCCAATTTTTTCACATTGGTTTATCACCAAGTATTTTCGCTGTTTAAGCGCAGCTATTATTTTTCTATCTGATGTTATATGTGTGTATTTCATATATTAGTTGCTGCTTTGGTTTAGCTTTTTATTTTGCTCAGAGCGCGGTATTTCTTCCCTTTTTCCATACCAGGAAATGATACCTAAACTGGCAATCAAATATGTTTTTACTGAACAAGGGTGTGTTACCCCACATACCAAGGCCACTGGCTATAAACCTTAGCATTTATTCAAATTATATAAAATGTATTGGGAAAAAAAGCAGCGCTAAGAAGTATTAGGAAGTTAGGGTGTAGTGAAACAATTAAGTAAGAGATGCTGTACTGAACAGTAAAGCATATGTGCAAAAACCATAAGTGAAATGAAATGAACAAACACGGTATAAAGTGTCCACATATGGTAAATGGATGATTCCAAACTCAAATTAATAAGAGGAACTGGTATGGACCAAAAAATGATGTGAGACTAGAAAATAAAGTCAATGGTGCACGGTGTGGATCTGTGACTGTGAGTCAACAACGGGGTACAGAACTTCCGTAGTTGTAAACCAACATCTTGATATGGGGCATCAGAATGAAAACATCAGGAAGTAAGTTAAGATGGGTACTCTTACCAGATGACGTGGACTCCACTGTCATATGACATGGAGTCAATGGTGCATGGAGCCAAACCTACCCTGGAAAACGATATCCGGAACGGTGGAACCTCTGTCTCACTTCTCGACTTCTCTGGTGGGGTGAAGAAACATCAGGAAGGGCCGCCAACTGGATATCAGCCAATAGACCTCAAGGATGTGTTCCAAGGAGAAGCCAGGGAGAGGTTTGATCCAGACCCTGTGATGGAAGTAGGGCTACTGGAAGGCAGTTTCTTGCCTAGATTTTATTTCAATTGTGATCACTTTTATCCATTTTTTGTATGGTATTTTTAGAAATAAAAATCCCTGGTTTACCTGCACTATGCAAAAGCTTTTTATTTTTTATTTGCATATTACCCCGATGCAAGAAACTGCCTTCCAGTAGCCCTACTTCCATCACGGGGTCTGGATCAAATCTGTCCCCTGCTTCTCCTTGGAACACATACTTGAGGTCTATTGGCTGATATCCAGTTGGTGGCCCTTCCTGATGTTTCTTTACCCCACCAGAGAAGTCGAGAAGTGAGACAGAGGTTCCACCGTTCCGGATATCGTTTTCCAGCCTAGGTTTGGCTCCATGCACCATTGACTCCATGTCATATGACAGTGGAGTCCACGTCATCTGGTAAGAGTACCCATCTTATCTTACTTCCTGATGTTTTCATTCTGATGCCCCATATCGAGATGTTGGTTTACAGCTACGGAAGTTCTGTACCCCGTTGTTGACTCACAGTCACAGATCCACACCGTGCACCATTGACTTTATTTTCTAGTCTCACATCATTTTTTGGTCCATACCAGTTCCTCTTATTAATTTGAGTTTGGAATCATCCATTTACCATATGTGGACACTTTATACTGTGTTTGTTCATTTAATTTCACTTATGGTTTTTGCACATATGCTTTACTGTTCAGTACAGCATCTCTTACTTAATTGTTTCACTACACCCTAACTTCCTAATACTTCTTAGCGCTGCATTTTTTTCCCAGTTACCAGCTATTGTTTGTCACAATGTATGCAGCTGCTGGCTCACATATATTTTATTTTTGCTATTAGAGCGCAGTGTTTTCATATTCTCATATAAAATGTATTGACAGTGTGTATGTGTTTACTTCAAGGGAGGATTAGTGTTTATTGATTGGCAAATGGCATGAGTAATGATTTTTGTAGATAGAGTCACCAGATGTTAAGAAAAAGAAAATATCCCTCCTTTACTGAATATACATGATGTGAACAACTCCCAGCCTCGGTATCTAGGAATTCTGGCAAGTCTAGCTGTCCGCTGAAGGCACTACTGAGTCAATCTGATGCTAAACCAAACCAGGCTATCCAATACGAACTCATACCGGTCTTGACTAGTATTTACTGTAGCTCCTGTGATCAGATAAGACTATAAGGTTCCTCACAGTCTAGGCTTATATTGTCAATGACTCACATATCTCTATTTCCTGCCTGGACCAGAAAATAATGCTACACTACCTCCAAAAACTAGGTGTTAACTCCTGCAGCCAAGAAAACCATTTCTCGTTATCAACTCTGCCTCAACCATAGCTTGAACAACTGCCAGTCTCAATAGCTAGGGGTTCTGGCTGGTCTGGCTGTTCGCTGTAGGTACTGAGTCTATCTGACCCTGAACCAACCCTGGCTTTCCACTCGGAATTCATACAGCTCTTGACTAGTATTTACTGTACCTCCTGTGATTAGAACTTCTCCAGAGTATAAACTCGGGCATAAACTGTCATAACAGCCCCAATTCAAAAGGGTTCCTCACAGTTTAGGCTAATACTGTCAATAACTAACATATCTCAAGTTCCTGCCTGGACCAAAGGTAATACTGCACTACCTCCAAAACAAATTGTCAACTCCTCCAGCTAAGAGTATCACTTCTGATAATCGGCTTTGCCTTAAGCACAGGATTCCTAGGATCCTTACTACCTGCCTGCCAATAATCTCAAAAGACAGCCTCCCCACAAAACCATGCTTGCCCCCAAAGAATTGATAAGGTGCTCCCAAAAATACTCTACATGTTTTGCTTAAATAATAAGTTTTGTCAGGAGTGCAAAGCTAACTGTGCACCAAATAAATTAGTAAAAGAAAAGAAAATGGAGGGGTCCAACTATCCCCATATGGTAGCATATAAGATGGTGGCCTCCCCTTTCCCTTCCTCTATTTATAAGGTTTCCACGTCATCACATAAGTCACATCATGACGCAAATCTGCGGCACGACACAAAATGATGTCACTGCAAATTCCCAATATGATGCAAAATGATGTCATGACGCATTTTCGGCACAAAATATGGCCATCTAGTTGGGGGGAGGCCAGAACCGTCTCCCAGAGTAGAAACTGACAATATGTCAGTATAATTAGGGATTTTTCCATGAAATTATGATACGAGGAGGATAAGAATGTTAGAACCAATGGTCTTAATAATGGAAAAATGCCTGTATGGCTTTCTTGTATTTTCCAATGTTCCTCATCCATAGACACATTCAGCTGAGCTCAGCCCTGCTCCCTGCTTCCTCCTCACAGGATTTGACTTCAAATGGGTCCTGCTGCTTTCAGTGAAGCCTGTGAAAGCAGGGAGGGGGAATAAGAAGAGATGCAGCTGAGCATAATGATGGCTCGATGTAGGAGTCAGGTAAGTGTTTTGGGGTGGAAGCACAGCAAGTGATAAAACATTTTTTTACCTTAATGCAGGGAATGCATTAAGGTAAAAAAAACATTTTAGCTTTAGAACCAGTTTATTGTAAGTAGTTTTATTAGTGGGTGTTAATGTTCTTAGAAACTCTTTTTCGATCACTTTGTTTCTATCCAATTGGCAATTATATCTGTACATGAAGGCAGACATATTTTCTCATTACATATGTAGCCTCTGTTTCTTCTTTGCATTGCTACACAACGGTTGTAATCTCCCTTCTCAAAATACAATTTATTAGCTGGTAAAAACAATATACACTGAGTGTGACTGACATATTTTCACAACACCTGTTAAGAGAGAGAAAGAGTAAATGTATAAATCAATGAAATCTCACAATGACTGAGCTACTTTACAAATTTGTATATGGTATACAACAACAAAAATTAGTAAGCTTAAGCTGCATAATAATGTGAAAGTCAAAACAAAAATGATCAAATACTGCAAAAAACAAAAAAAACTTTCTTTAGGTTTAGAGATGTCATCACAAAAGTATTGTTCTCTTAAGAAGAGTGGAAAACATGTAGAGGCATATTTATAAGGCTGGTTTCACATGGGCTTTGTCCGTAGTCCACATCCACCTGCTCAGCGGGGGATCTTCCCGCTGAGCAGGGGGATGACAGTGTCCGCTCCAATATGCATAGCGGACAAAGACACAGCCCTGCTGTTCTCTATGGGGCTGTCAGATGGAAACGGACTGCCTGTCTGTTTCCAACCAACTGTCATCCGATCTAATGTTTTTGGCGTACAGGATCGGATACCGGCAGGTGTCAACAGACATCCGCCGCTCCATAGAGCTATGGAAAGTCTGATCAAGTCTGCCTGAAAAACCTTCAGGAGCACCCGATCAGAAAGCCTGTGTGAAACTAGCCTAAAGAAGCACATATGCCTTTCACCAGACATTCACTGGTGGTGAAAAAGATCACTTAAATTCAAAACACATGCACCGGGGAGATTTGACTGCAGTGAATGTTTGGTGAATATCAGACTCACTGCTTTATAAAAATACTCCCTAAAGTACCATATTTATCGGCAAATAACACGCACAGGCATATTACACACACCTTCAATTTAGGAGGAAAGTTTCAAGAAAAAAGCTAAAATTTTAAATAAGGAACTTTGAAGCAAAATAATTGTCAGTACCCATCAATGCAGTCTCACCATTGTCCATCTGCAGCCTCACAATTGCCCATCACTGCAGCTTGATCAATGCCCATCTGCAGCCTCACAATTGCCCATCAATGCAGCCTGATCAATGCCCATCTACAGCGTCACAATTGCCTAACAATGCAGCTTGATCAATGCCCATCTGCAGCCTCACAATTGCCCATCATTGCAGCTTGATCAATGCCCATATGCAGCCTCACCATGGCCATGAATGCAGCCTGATCAGTGCCCATCTGCAGCCTCACCTCAGATTACTGCTGCCTCGGAGGGGACAGGGAGGGGGGTGGGACGAGCGTCGTCAGATTACATACAGCGAGAATCTCCTGGGAGAAAAAAAGCAGCGCCACTCTAAGGGTAGTAGTGCTTACTGCGGGAATTCCAAACCTCGGAGCTACGGACGCCACTGGAAGCGGCCGGGGTCTGACCCCCCACCACAGCCCAGCGGGAAACCAGATGAGATTTGATTATGTTAAAGAGAACTATTCCATGCCTGTTTTTAACAACTCAAATGTGAGTGTTAATTTTTAAAACGTATTAAAGCCTTGTTTTAATTGACTTACTACCCTTAGAGCGGTGCTGCTTTTTTCCTTTTTTTCTCCCATGTTACAGAGTCCCTTCTGCTCTGAGGAGCTGGCTGCCGCTTGTCACTTATACCGGAACCTATTAATATAGGTCTGGACCGGTTAAACTGTTCGCAATCCCCATGAGATACCCCTTTGCCTCCTCCCTTGATCCACACCACTGCCCCATATCACTTCACCAGCAGCCCCTGTCAGCGCTCCATTCCCCTTCCGTTAGCAAGAATCTCCTGTTTACTCGGCGGCCTCTCTAATACAAAGTTCTACGATAGACAGAACACTGGTCCAATGCCGGCCCAGGAGACGGGACTTCCTATTACAGAGGCCGCTGAGTAAACAGGAGATTCTCGCTGTATGTAATCTGGCGGCTCTCGTTCCACCCCCCTCCTAGGCAGCCCAAATTGCAGTATCGGCGTATAACACGCACACACTATTTGCACCCGATTTTCAGGGTGAAAAAGTATGTGTTATATGCCAATAAATACCGTATTTATGTTTGCTGTGGCTGAAAAAGGAGATCTCCTTTCTCTTAGACAATTGTCACTGCAAGAGGTTCTCCTATTGGAAAATTTTGCTCCTGTTCTAGTGACAACTTTAACTTCTGGGTTCACATTCAGAAATAGGAAACTTTCTGAGGGTTCTAAAACATTCCAACTCTATCCAGAACTTTGAAGTCTACACAAAACACTTCTATATTCTATACTAAAAGAACAATTCAAATAGCTCTATATAATCTTACAACAATTTTGCCTCAGTTTCAGGAAATGGCAGGGCAGCTAATATGGAAGATACATATTTTTTAAACTAGACAACAGTCTTTAAAAGTTCTGCATTTTAAACATAGTATGAGATCAGTTCAGATGCACACAGTGCTCAGTAGAATTCTTCTTTATCTACCTGCCATTTACCTGTTGTAAGGGTATGGACGGAAAGGCACACTTCTAAGAGGAGGTGTTCATAAATATATATGCCATTTTTTTACAGTGCTTATGCGCAGGCCCCAGCATAAGAACAAGCACTGTATTGTGATCTCACTGGCCACTGTACAGTGCATTTAAAAAAAAAAAGTATACAGTACCAATGAAATTGTCTCTGTACCACATGATTGCTGGGACTGATAATGGCATCAAAAAAATGTAAACAATGGTTGAGTTTTGCAGCTAACTCTTCCTTTCCTGTCACATATTGATGAGCACTGAGAGGAGATGAAGACCTTTATATGTTGATTGCATTCAGCACTAGTACCAGTGTTATTAACCACCAGTGTCAGCCACTGATCACAGACAGCACTAGTGGAACTATCATCAATACCAATGGTTGAGTTTTGCAGTTAACTCTTCCTTTCCTGTCACATATTGATGAGCACTGAGAGGAGATGAAGACCTTTATATGTTGATTGCATTCAGCACTAGTACCAGTGTTATTAACCACCAGTGTCAGCCACTGATCACAGACAGCACTAGTAGAACTATCATCAATGCCAGTGTTAGCCACATATTAGTGCCCTGATCACAGCAAGCATCAATACAAGTGTCATCGGTACCTGTGTCAGCCACATATCAGTGTCCAGCTCACAGATAGCACCAGTCCAACTATCATCAATACCAGTGCCAGCCATATATCAGTGTCCTGCTCACAGATAGCACCAGTACAACTATCATCAACACCAGTGTCAGTCACATATCAGTGTCCTGCTACAAGATAGCACCATTACAACTATCATCAGTACCGATGTCAGTCACATATTAGTGCCCTGATCACAGCCAACATCAATACAAGTGTCACCAGTACCAGCGTCAGCCAAATATCAGTATCCAGCTCACAGATAGCACCAGTCCAACTATCATCAATACCAGTGTCAGCCACATATCTGTGTCCTGATCGCAGCCAGCACCAGTACATCAAGAGACTCAATTATCTGCAGGGACAGGAAGCGAAGGTAAATCTCCCTAATGGGACACAGATGGCAAAAAAACTGACAGGGGTTATAACCCTCCCTTACTTTATCCAAATTGTTTTTTTAAAAAGGCTTTGCCTATAGTTCTACTTTAAACAGTTAAAGCACATCTAAATGTTCCTGTATGACAGTCTAAACAAGTCCCAAATCTAGTTTTTATCTGATGCACAAGCCTTATAAAGTAAACAAAAAACTTCCTTTACCTTCCCTGACTCAGCCAAATCCTCCTTAATTTGTATCTCCTTAATTTGTGTCCCACACACTCCCCCTCCCAGGCACTGCAGCTCACAGTGGGATGGTTTCAAGAGGCAATGCTGCCAATCCAGAAATCAGTGGGCAGGTGCTAATTGAAGAGCTACAGGCTTGTTAATTAGCAGTGAAAATGCTGATAGCCACACCCTCTCTTACTTTTTCCATTCCACTGTTGTGCAAGCAGGTACAGCCTACATGAGAGTGGCAACTCTTCTCTGAATTCAGGAACAGTGCTGCATAGCTACCACACCATCAATGAAAACTGCATTGGTGGACTTTACTGGCAGGATCAATGGGTATCTGTGGGACCTTGCACGGACACTATGATAAAACTGTAAGTGCAAATGCACTTATAATTAAGTACTGCAGCACGTATATTAAAACAAGCTATTCTTAAAGTGGAATTCCAGTCATACCCTAACTAAGCCTAAATCTACTCCCAACCCCATTCTAAGACTATTCTATCTACCCTGTAAAAAGAAAAGATGTACGTACATACCTATTCTGAAGCTGCTCCAGCGCCAGCTTCAGTGTAGAGGAGAGGCAGTGACAAAGGCTGCAGAGCCTAGTCGATGACGTTACACATAGGCCTACCATGGGGCAGCCTTTGTTGGCTGTCCCTCCTCTACACTGAAGGCTGCGCTGTAGGCAAGTCATGTGACCGGACCAGAGCGGCTTCAGAATAGGTAAGTATAGACATGTTTTCTTTTACAGGGTAGTTAGAATACTCTTAGAATGGGATTCAGAGTAGATTTAGGCTAAGTTAGGGTATGACTAGAATGTTACTTTAAATTAACAGTGTAAAATGAATAAACAATATGAATCTTGTTAGCTCAAACTAATTCCAGATATTTCAGAGAGGTATACCAGAACACAACCGTAATGTGTTTCTATTACCCAAAGGTCTCTGCAACACGCTGCTCACTCTTCATCTCTTCTAAAACTAATTACATTTGCTCATAATTATGCACTTTCTCCAATAGATAATATGTTTATACAAGTCCTTCCAGAAGCATTTTCCAGTTCATTTGCTCAGACGTGTTTTATGGTTCTTGACACATCTACCACCAAATTAGATGTCAGTCTGTGTTCTCGCAAAATACAATTAAACAATCTGGATCATTGTAGAACTAGAATCTCCATCAACATATCCAGGTACTATTTTGTGAAATGTCTAAGAGAAGACTATTGATAGGTCAGTAATCTAGAATTACTGTATGATTTATGTAAAAAAAAGTGAGTTGGGTTATGTGTTAAAACTTTAAGAGCCTCAGCAAATAAATTAAAACTCAACTTTTGCAGTGAAAAAAAATCACTTCAGGTCAGTCATTTTCATTGAGTGTAACAGACTTCACTGCGTGCTCTTATCTAAAAGGGGAGAGCCTGTATATCAAGAATAGTGTACATGTTAATGTGAGAGATGACATCACTAAGGGAGCTAGGGAGGAGGTGGAATCCTTATGGGTAGAACTCCAAAGGGATGAAACTAAGGGGAAAATAATACTGGGAGTATGCTATAGGCCCCGAGAGGAGGGGGAGACGGACCTCCTATCACAATTTGGATTAGCATCAAGGATGGGAAGTGTTATCATAATGGGGGATTCTAATTATTCATAGACTGGGAGGAAGGAACCGCACATTCGTCTAAGGCTCGCCATTTCCTAAATATCTTACAGGACAATTTCATGGGTCAGATGGTAGATGCACCAACTAGAAACAGAGCGTTACTAGACCTACTGATTACCAACAATACAGACCTGATCATGGATGTGGAAATAAGGGGAAATTTAGGAAACAGCGATCACAGGTCAATTAGCTTCAGTATAAATCGCACAAATAGGAAACATAAGGGGGAATACAAAGACACTGAATTTCAAAAGAGCCAACTTCCCCAAACTACGAGCCTCGCTAGAAGATATTAATTGGGATAAAATCTTAGGAACAAAGAACACGGAGGAGATGGGTTTGCTTTAAGAGCATAATAAATAAGGGCATTAGCCAGTACATCCCATTGGGAAATAAATTTAAAAGAGTGAACAAAAGTTCTGGATGGCTTAACTCTAATGTAAAAATGCATATAAAAGCTAAGGAGAAAGCCTTCAAGAAATAAAAGGCTGAGGAATCATCATCAGCATTCAGACTTTACAAAGAATGCAACAAGAAATGTAAGGGTGCAATTAGGGCGGCTAAGATAGAACACGAAAGACGCAAAGTGGAGGAGAGCAGAAAAAATCCCAAGAAATTCTATAAGTATATAAACAGTAAAAGAGGGAGGACAGACCTTATTGGCCCCTATAAAAAAATGATGAAGGGAATTTGGTTATTAAAGATGGAGAGATGGCGAAGGTATTGAATTTATCATTTTCTTCACAAGGGAATCGGGGGGGGCTTCAGTAAACAAAACTAGTGTTTATCCTCATGACACATCTCAGGAAGCACCCTCATGGCTAACAGAGGACAAAATTAGAAATAGACTTGGAAAACTTAACATTAATAAGTCACCGGGACCAGATGGCTTGCACCCGAAGGTCCTTAGGGAACTCAGTCAAGTAATTGCCAGACCATTGTTCCTAATTTTTACTGACAGTATACTGACTGGAACGGTACAAGCTGATTAGAGAAAAGCCAATGTAGCACCAATATTTAAAAAAGGGCCAAACATCAATAGTATGCAAGCTCTTGGAGGGGATGATAAGGGACTATATACAAGATTTTAGTAATGACAACAATATCATTAGCAGTAATCAGCATGGATTCATGAAGAATCGTTCTTGCCAAACCACAAATCTACTAACCTTCTATGAGGAGGTGAGCTGCCATCTAGATAAAGGAAGGCCTGTAGACATGGTGTATCTGGATTTTGCAAAAGCATTTGACACATTTCCCCATAAACATTTACTGTACAAAGTAAGGTCCGTTGGCATGTACCATAGGGTGAGTACATGGATTGAAAACTGGCTACAATGCCGAGTTCAGAGGTTGGTGATAAATGGGGAGTACTCAGAATGGTCCAGGGTGGAAAGTGGGGTCCCCCAGGGTTCTGTGCTGGGACCAATCCTATTTAATTTGTCCATAAACGAGCTGGAGGATAGGGTAATCAGTTCAATCTCTGTATTTGCGGACGATACTAAGCTAAGCAGGGCAATAACTTCTCCGCAGGATGTGGAAACCTTGCAAGAAGATATGAACAAATTAATGGGGTGGGCAACTACATAGCAATGAGGTTTAATGTAGAGAAATGTAAAATAGTGCATTTGGGTGGCAAAAATATGCATGCAATCTACTCACTGGGGGGAGAGCCTCTGGGGGGAATCAAGGATGGAAAAGGACCTGGAGGTCCTAGTAGATGATAGGCTCAGCAATGGCATGCAATGCCAAGCTGCTGCTAACAAAGCAAACAGAATATTGGCATGCATTAAAAAAGGGATTAACTCAAGAGATAAAGCGATAATTTTCCCACTCTACTCGATCCGGCCTCACCTGTAGTAGTCTGTCCAGTTCTGGGCACCAGTCCTCAAAAAGGATGTACTGGAAACGGAGCCAGTACAGAGCAGGCCAACAAAGCTAATAAAGGGACTGGAGGATATTAGTTATGAAGAAAGGTTACGAGCACTGAACTTCTCTCTGGAGAAGAGACGCTTGAAAGGGGATATGATTTCAATTTACAAATACCATACTGGTGACTAGGGATGAGCCGAACATGCGAACAAGCAAAAAATTTGTTCGAACACGCGAACACCGTTAAAGTCTATGGGACTCGAACATGAATAATCAAAAGTGCTAATTTTAAAGGCTTATATGCAAGTTATTGTCATAAAAAGTGTTTGGGGACCTGGGTCCTGCCCCAGGGGACATGGATCAATGCAAAAAAAAGTTTTAAAAACGGACGTTTTTTCGGGAGCAGTGATTTTAATAATGCTTAAAGTGAAACAATAAAAGTGTAATTCTAATCAGACAGAATTCTATAATGGGGGAATTGGCGCTGTTCAACCATATATGCACTGGATAATGATCATAAATATATAAGTGTAAAAATGATGTCTTATGACTTATATATTTATGATCATTTTCCAGTGCATATATGGTTGAACAGCGCCAATTCCCCCATTATAGAATTCTGTCTGATTAGAATTTCACTTAGGTGATATTCTGTGTCGGGGGGGCTGCAGTTCCTTTTTTTCGCCTCCTAAGCACGGAACTATTGTCTTTCAATAAAAGTGTAATATTCCTTTAAATTTCATACCTGGGGGGTGTCTATAGTATGCCTGACATTTCAAAGGAAAAAAAGTAATTTAAAACTACTCGCGGCTATTAATGAATTGTCGGTCCGACAATACACATAAAAGTTCATTGATAAAAATGGCATGGGAATTCCCCGCAGGGGAACCCCGAACCAAAATAAAAAAAAAAAAAAATGGCGTGGGGGGGTCCCCCTAAATTCCATACAGGCCCTTCAGGTCTGGTATGGATATTAAGGGGGACCCCGGCCAAAATTATAAGAAAAAAATGGTGTGGGGGTCCCCCTCAAAATCTATACCAGACCCTTCAGGTCTGATATGAATTTTAAGGGGAACCCCATGCCAAAATAAAAAAAATGGTGTGGGGTCCCCCCAAAAATCCATACCAGAACCTTATCCGAGCACGCAACCTGGCAGGCTGCAGGAAAAGAGGGGGGACGAGAGAGCGACCCCCCTCCTGAACCTTACCAGGCCGCATGCCTTCAAAATTGGGAGGGTGCTTTGGGGTAGCCCCCCAAAACACCTTGTCCCCATGTTGATGGGGACAAGGGCCTCATCCCCACAATCCTTGCCCGGTGGTTGTGGGGGTCTGCAGGCGGGGGGCTTATCGGAATCTGGAAGCCCCCTTTAATAAGGGGACCCCCAGATCCCGCCTCCCCGTGTGAAATGGTAAGGGGGTACAAAAGTACCCTTACCATTTCACAAAAAAACTGTCAAAAATGTAAAAAATGACAAGAGAAAGTTTGTCCTTTAAAGTCTTGTTTTTTCCATCTTCTTTCTTCTATCATCTTTCTTCTATCTTCCTTCGGTTTCTTTCTCCATCTTCTTCTTCTTCTCTTTCTTCCTCCGGTGTTCTCGTCCGGCATCTTCCTCCGTGGCCTCTTCTTCCCTTCTTCTTCTCGGGCCGCTCCGCATCCATGATGGGAGGCTCCCGCTGTGTGACACTTCTCGTCTTCTGACGGTTCTTAAATAATGGAGGGCGGGGCCATCCGGTGACCCTGCCCCCCTCCGACGTTAGATAAGCACCTGAACGGCCACAACATACAGGGATATACAATGTAATACTGACATAACACATAAACACACACATAGGTTGGACTTGATGGACTGGTGTCTTTTTTCAACCTCACCTACTATGTAACTATGTGTACTTAAGCCTAGTACACACTATTAATTTATTTTCATTCAACCCCCCTGGCCAGAACACACCTGTCAGCACTCTCAGCCATTGGCTGATCAGATATCGATTGGCAGACCCTTTTTGGTCCTACCCCTTTCACAGAAGCTGGATGTTTGGCTGGCTTCTGTTAGACCAGCTGCCATACACACAGGCCGAATGTCGGCCAGTTTCTGAATCGCCCGATATTCGGCCCATGTGTATGGCCCTTAAGTGTGAGGGTCTTCTTGCTGTAGAACAAAATATTACAGCGCACACAAGCAAAAAAGACATTTACCTCCAGCAAGGCTAGTTTAAAACACCTAAACATTTTCAAAAAAACATTATCAAAAAATATGGGGATTTGGTCACACCATATTGCTATATGGTGCTAAGCCCACTTACTGCAACAAAGTACTCCATCATTAATGGGTCCTACACTATCCATAGATTGGGAGATCCTGCTTCTCTGAAACTTTGAGGTCTCCACCCATGACACAAGTGGACACTAATGAGAGGTACTAATGAGGGAATGGGGTGCTCCTCACCCAAAAGGATTTGGTCAGAATCCATACAATAGACAAACAAAATATTTGGGGGGCACACCCTAAAAGATGAATTAAAGATGGTGCAGCCATAATACCATACAACAGAACAAAATATTACAGCGCACACATGCAAAAAAGACATTTACCTCCAGCAAGGCTAGTTTAAAACACCTAAACATTTTCAAAAAACATGCATCTTTTAGGGTGTGCCCCCCCAAATATTTTGTTTGAAGCAGGATCTCCCAATCTATGGCTAGTGTAGGACCCAATCATGGGGTTCTTTGTCGCAGTAAGTGGGCTTAGCCCCATATAGCAATATGGTGTGACCAAATCCCCATATTTTTTGATAATTTTTTTGAAAATGTTTAGGTGTTTTAAACTAGCCTTGCTGGAGGTAAATGTCTTTTTTGCATGTGTGCGCTGTAATATTTTGTTCTGTTGTATGGTCTTATGGCTGCACCATCTTTAATGCATCTTTTAGGGTATGCCTCCCAAATATTTTGTTGGTCTTCTTGCTGTAATCACAAAATCAGCCATAGGGGTTGATTTACTCAAAGAGTAGAGACTGTTTGCTTTGCAAAGCTAACAATCATTTAAGCGTAGTGAATAGTAGAAAGCTACTGTATTTTTCACTTGGCTACTCCAAGGACCTCTTGCTCTTTAGCTACCTCTTCACCGTCTCCCATGCTCACCTCCAGGACTTCTACAGAGACTCTCCCATCTTCAGGAACTCTCTACCCCAATCTGTCCAGCTATCTCCTACTCGGTCTGCCTTTAGGCGATTCCTGAAAACTCATCTCTTCAAGGAAGCTTATTCTGCCTCTACCAAAGGCTCCATTCACACTGCCGTGCTGTGTGATCATGTGTTTTTTGTGCTGGTTTTTGCGTGTTTTCATGCAACAAGCATAGGGCAGCCCATTCATTTGAAAAGGCTGTCCTACATCCCCCCCCCTCCCCCCCCCCCTTCCCCTTCACTTCTTATTACAGCCGCCTGTCTTCTACCCGCTCTGAAACTGAAAGCCTATATAGAAGTGTATGCTGAGAGCTAGAGGAAGAGTTTTCAAGAGCCTGACATTGCACCCACAATCCACTGATTACAGTCCCCCCTCTGATGTTGGAGCAGTTAGATTGACCGGACCATATTGGAGTCGGTGGCACACGCTGACAAGACCCGGACATCAACTTCCCATCTGTCCCTGCAGAGGGCTATATCTGCAAGCCCATACGACCTTGCCACAGAGGAGGTCCAACGATTGGGGTAAGCGTACATCTATTACTCCTTTTCCTGCAATCAATGTGTATCCGGAAATAGTCCCTTCAGCTCATTATTTTCCTGATTTTGTGATGAGATATATTAAATGGACTTTTTCTCTCTACCTTATTTGTTGAATCTATTCATGGACTGATTATAGGTGTTATCTGGATGTGTGATTATTTATAATTTATATTTAGAATATGTAAATATTTTGTTGGATCCTTGATTAAGGATTTCATACACCTGTCACTTTTATTTTTGCTGTGATTCACACACACATTGTGTCTCCTAGGCATTTTTTCCTTAATCACATTATTGCTAGCGCACAAAATTTTTTTTTTATATCTACATGCAACAAATACACGACAGAAGCGCCTGCCCCTTTTTTGGACATAGAGCTTGGTGCATTTTTTACAACGCATCTTAGCACGTATCTTTTGCATTTTTCTATGGGTAAAAACGCGTGTTTCCTGGCCATAATTGAGGTGCCATGAACAAATTATGGCACTGCAAGTGTGATGTGCATTTTTCACACATTCCATGAACATGCAAGAAAACACATGCAAGAATGCCCCGTACACACGGTCGGATTTTCCGACGGAAAATGTGTGATAGGACCTTGTTGTCGGAGATTCCGACCGTGTGTAGGCTCCATCACACATTTTCCATCGGATTTTCCGACACACAAAGTTTGAGAGCAGGATATAAAATTTTCCGACAACAAAATGCGTTGTTGGAAATTCCGATCTTGTGTACACAAATCCGACGGACAAAGTGCAACGCATCCTAACCTTCTTGTATTGAATAGTATTGTAACTGTACTGTCTCTCTTTACATTCTGTTGGCGCTATATATATATATATATATATATAGCTCAAGTGATAGATGCTCTTTTGGTGCAGTGAGTCCACGTCAAAAAGGTTTTATGGTTGAGGGCCTGGTAGCCCACGTTTATTAAATGAAAAACAAAACAAAAGCAAAAGGACCATTCAGGATTCCCACACAGGGGTTTAACTTCATTTAGCACTCAGAAATAAGGAAAACATACCGAGCCGCCTGGCTCTCTTCTCAGCAGTTCCTCTGCATATTGCTATATGGTGCTAAGCCCACTTACTGCGACAAAGTACCCCATGATTAGTGGGTCCTACTACTGTATGGTCTTATGGCTGCACCATCTTTAATGCATCTTTTAGGGTGTACCCCCCAAATATCTTGTTTGTTTATTGTATGGATTCTGACCAAATCCTTTTGGGTGAGGAGCACCCCACTCCCTCATTAAGTACCTCTCATTAGTGTCCACTTGTGTCATGGGTGGAGACCTCAATATTCTCCCATTTAGAAGAGTGTATTTCTCTCACGGTTCAGAGAAGCAGGATCTCCCAATCTATAGATAGTGTAGGATCCACTAATCATGGGTTACTTTGTCGCAGTAAGTGGGCTTTGCACCATATAGCAATATGGTGTGACCAAATCCCCATATTTTTTTATAATGTTTTTTTTTTTAAATGTTTAGGTGTTTTAAACTAGCCTTGCTGGAGGTAAATGTCTTTTTTGCTTGTGTGCGCTGTAATATTTTCTTCTACTGTGTGGTCTTATGGCTGCACCATCTTTAATGCATCTTTTAGGGTGTGCCCCCAAATATCTTGTTTGTTTAGCAATAGAAACCTGACAGGTCTTCTAATACCTTTCCAAAACTAAAAAAAAAAAAGTTTTGCTTTTAGTTACACTTTAAGCAGGAAATTAGATTTCTGATGTTTACTGTACAAAAAAACAGCATGCACAACATTTCCTGCTATCAGGGATACAAGGAACCGGATTGTTTTGGCAGTTTTAGAAAATCATAGTTGCCTGCATTCTGAAATAGAAAGGTCCTGGCTCATTTTCAATAATATAAACAAAATGGTAACATTTAGGCCTCATGCACACGGACGTTTTTTCAGACGCTTTTTTGAGCGTTTTTTGCAGCTTAAAAAGGCCTGTCTATGTTAGTCTATGGCTTCATGCCCACCTAGGCGTTTTTGAGCTGCAAATGGCATAGGAGTTTTTAAGCTGTAAAAAAACCCCAGGACCAGTGGGTTCTGAGAGACGTTTTTAAGCTGTAAAAACGCTTTAACGCTGATAAACGCTCAAAAATGCTCAAAAACGTCATTCACCAACATTTTTTAACATTTTTGATCCATTGAAAAAAAAAAATCTGAAAAAAAAAATTCTAATTGCTAAAAAACGCTAACGCAGAAAAACGCTAATAAACGCTAAAAAACACTATTGCAAAAACGTTGAAAAAAGTAAAAAAAAATCACTGCAAAGATACTGGCGTTTTCATAACGTTATTTTAACATCCTGTGTGCATGAGGCCTTAGCTTGTCTAAAAATGTTCTAAGTTGTATACATAAAAGGTAGCGTTTTTGATAACAATGAAGATAAAGTTGTTTGCATGAGGAGACATGACTCCTACCCAGGCACTGACAGTCTAGTCATTCAGAGGAACCTCCAGGCAGGCTCTGGTAGGGACAGATGTCTGATTTTTGGAAGCTCTTGTATTTTGGTTCACATCAAATTAAATCAATTCAATTTGTCAACCGCTTGGGGATTTCTTTTTACTTATAAATTTTTTATAAACATCAAAGTGAAGTTTATTGTAGTGTTATGTATGTTCTCTATATCAAAATCAGTGTCATACCCAAAAAAGAGGTAACTATACCTTGAACCAGTCATCTAGGTATTTACTAAAGTTCTTTGTCATTCACATCAACACTTTTTCTTCCTGGTGACCTAACCTTAGCACCTCTAAATTTATATGTCTCCTGACATGTAGCTTTCTGACCATCAACTGCAACATATTATTATAGCATATGCACTATAGTTTGGGGATGTTTTATGTACAGTACATAATAGTGCCTTTGCTTTCTTCCCTTCCGGTGGTGTGTTAGCTTAATGTTCAATCTATGTGATGCAGGCAATCTGCCATGCCCTTTAGCAGGTACAAGTCCTACTTCCATTTCTATCACTCACCCTGAATTGTGGGAGATAATTGAATAAAATGTATTTATGTTTTTAGAACTGCCTGCAGAATCATGGAGTAGCTGAATCATGCCACAGAGTCAGGAAAATAACAAAGGGGGTTCCTAGCACCAGTGGTGTATTTAGGTTTTGTGCTGCCCTAGGCCTGACTAAACGCATGCACCCCCCTAATTTAAATACGACCCACCCCATCCTGCCGAGGCCACACCCCTTCCTGTTTAAGACCCACCCTATCATCTGTAAACAACACCCCTTCCTCTTTAGGCTCATTTGGCACCTTTCAGGGGGGAACGGGTACCTGTTTCTGACAGGTACCCTTCCCCACTTCTGGGAGACTGCGCTGTCCCCTCTGAAGTTTGCCCCCCCTCCTCCTTCCTTCACTGGGCCATTCAGAAAGTGCAACGCGCTTCGCACATGTGCAGTAGGGAACCGGTCGGTTTCCCTTACCATGAATGATAGTGGCAAAACCCGAGAGCCAATCCGAAAATCGGCCGAGGTGTCGACATCGCTGGATCCCTGGACAGGTAAGTGTTCTAATATTAAAAGTCAGCAGCTACAGTATTTTTAGCTGCTGAGTTTTAATGTTATCACGGGGGGTCTCACTGTGCCCATCAATTGCAGCCTCACTGTGCCCCATCAAACGCAGTCACTGTGCCCATCAAATGCAGCCACTGTGCCCATCAAATGCAGCCACTGTGCCCATTAATTGCAGCCACTGTGCCCATCAATTGCAGCCACTGTGCCCATCAATTGCAGCCACTGTGCCCCATCAATTGCAGCCACTGTGCCCCATCAATTGCAGCCACTGTGCCCCATCAATTGCAGCCACTGTGCCCCATCAAACGCAGCCACTGTGCCCCATCAAACGCAGCCACTGTGCCCATCAAACGCAGCCACTGTGCCATCAAACGTAGCCACTGTGCCATCAAACACAGCCATTGTGCCCTCAAACACAGCCACTGTGCCCCATCAAACGCAGCCACTGTGCCCCATCAAACGCAGCCACTGTGCCCCATCAAACGCAGCCACTGTGCCCCATCAAACGCAGCCACTGTGCCCATCAAACGCAGCCACTGTGCCCATCAAACGCAGCCACTGTGCCATCAAACGTAGCCATTGTGCCATCAAACGCAGCCATTGTGCCCTCAAACGCAGCCACTGTGCCCATCAATTGCAGCCACTGTGCCCATCAAACGCAGCCATTGTGCCATCAAATGTAGCCATTGTGCCATCAAACGCAGCCACTGTGCCATCAAACGTAGCCATTGTGCCATCAAACGCAGCCATTGTGCCCTCAAACGCAGCCACTGTGCCATCAAACGTAGCCATTGTGCCATCAAACGTAGCCATTGTGCCATCAAACGCAGTCATTGTGCCATCAAACGTAGCATTGTGCCATCAAACGTAGCCATTGTGCCCATCAAATGAAGCCACCGTGCCCATCAAACGCAGCCACTGTGCCCATCAAATGAAGCCACCGTGCCCATCAAACGCAGCCATTGTGCCATCAAATGTAGCCATTGTGCCCTCAAATGCAGCCACTGTGCCCATCAAATGCAGCCACTGTGCCCATCAAATGCTGCCACTGTGCCCATCAAACGTAGCCATTGTGCCCTCAAACGCAGCCACTGTGCCCATCAAATGAAGCCACCGTGCCCATCAAATGCAGCCATTGTGCCATCAAACGTAGCCATTGTGCCCTCAAACGCAGCCACTGTGTCCATCAAATGCAGCCACTGTGCCCATCAAATTCTGCCAGTGCCCATCAAATGCTGCCAGTGCCCATCAAATGCTGCCAGTGCCCATCAAATTCTGCCAGTGCCCATCAAATGCTGCCAGTGTCCATAACACTGATATACTTTATTAAAACACTGTACCTGCTGTCCTGGGGGTTTCCCTCGTGCTCCTCTCTCTCCTCCTGACGTCACAGCCCCAGGGCCGAGGAGAAGATGCAGTGCAGGGGAGGGTAGGCGGAGCTTAAGGCTCCACCTGTCACCTGTTGCTTATGGGGGCGCGAGTGACACGCCGCCCCCCCGCATGAGATAAAGCCCCCCCACCCGTCTTGCTGATTCCCGGCTCCCGCTGCCGCCTCCCGCACACTTGCAGCCCACGGCGGCCGGTGTTCTGCCATATAGTGTCCTCGTATCAGATAGTGTCCGCCTCGTACTGCGCAGGCGCAGCGCCTGCGCAGTACGGAGGAGCAGGAGATGCCGAAAATGCCCGAAGTTGATCAGCTGACCATCAGCTGTACACGGCGCTCGGGCACCTGTTAGCGATGGCAGTGTAAGAGGGCCCCTCGCGGGCTCGCTTCGCTCGCCACGCTTCGGGCACGGCCTCGCTGCGCTCGGCAAATATTTATTCTAACTCTATGTCCACTTGGATAGTAGGGAATGATCCTGGACATAGAGTAAGAATAAATGCGCAGGCGCCGTGTACAGCTGACGATCAGCTGTTGAACTTCGGAGACTTTCGGCGTCTCTTTTGTCCTCCGTACTGCGCCTGCGCAGTACAGGGAGGACACTATATGATAGGGGACTGAATTCGATAAGACACCGGCTTTCTGTAGCGGCGCCGTGGTGTATGGGCGTGCTTGTCAGAGAGTAGGGGGGCGTGTATCTCACGCCCCCATCCTCTGCCAAGCACGCCCATACACAGTGGCGCCGCTACAGAAAGCCGGCCGCTGTGGGCTGCAAGTGTGCGGGAGGCGGCAGCGGGAGCCGGGAATCAGCAAGACGGGTGGGGGGGCTTTATCTCATGCGGGGGGGCGGCCCTTTTTGCCGCCCCCCGCAAAGTGCCGCCCTAGGCCTAGGCCTTGTCGGCCTAGGCCAAAACACAGCCCTGCCTAGCACACTATAGATGGTGTGTTTAGTGTCCACCTCGCTTTGTGTTAAGCTTTAACAACATTGGGTGGGGCACTACTCAACAGACCTCCCTAAAGATGACCACTGCATCCAATCACTGTCGGTTGTTTTGGAGCCTTTCTGGAGTGTATGTGGTATACAAATACCTTTACTTGAACAGCCACTGGTGGAACTTAAGGCAGATTTATCCAGTGACCAGTAGTTAGCAACTGGTGGTTAGGTACCTCCTCTTTAATCCATTTTGAAGACTTTTGGTTACATTGATTGATCGCTATTGTTAAACCTGTTTAACCAAACCTTTTCCACTGGGCTTATTTCTGCTTTAACCACTTGACTTCTGGAAGATTTTACCCCCTTCATGACCAGGCCATTTTTGCTATTCTGTACTTCATTACTTTAACTGACAATTGTGCGGTCATGCAACAGTGTACACTAACAAAATTTGTATAATTTTTTTCACACAAGAAGAGCTTTTTTTGTTGGTATTTGATTACCACTGGATTTTTTATTTTTTGCAATATAAACGTAAAGACCGTCGATTTTGAAAAAAAAAAACAAAAAAAAAAACATTTTTTACTTTCTGTTATAAAACATACCCAATAAAAAAAAAATTCTTCATAAATTTTGGCCAAAATGTATTCTGCTACATGTCTTTGGTAAACAAAATCCCTATGAGTTTATATTGATTGGTTTGTTTGGCAGCTATAGGGTCTACAAACTGTGGGATATATACTGGAATTTTATTTATTTATTTTACTACTAATGCGTTGATCAGTGACTTATAATGGGACTGAGATAATGCGGCAGACAGTCTGACACTAACTGACAGACTAACTGCCACTGACATCACCTGAGCCCCATCTCTATTCAGTGTTGCAAACCGCCCATTAATTTACGGGCAGCCCATAAATTTAAGCCCATTTTTGGACTGCCCGTTAAAGCCCGTTACGGGCAGCGGTGCCCGTAAAAATGATGGCCGCGGGCTGACCATGCAACTGTGCATGCGCCGTTCTGAAGCCCTCCGAGCTCGGGAAAGCTCGTACATGCTCAGCCAGGTGGCGCATGCGCAGTAACATAATGGCGCCGTCCGGCGCCAATTTTAAATGAAACCTGTAGCACAGCGCGGTATTCATTCTCGGCACGGCATTGCCTCGCGAGTCGCTACTACCTGCCACAGCAGCCGAGGAGGAGCTGAGGAGAGGAGAGGGAGAGGAGGACTGAGGGTGAGGCTGTGAAGGGAGCAGAGGAGAAGACTGAATCAGTGTCCCTGATGTGCCTTGCCCTATGGAGAGGTGAAAGGGGCACAGGAGGAGGAGGACACTGTCACAGTCTGAAGTGGAGGGGCACAGAAGGATACTGAAGGGGGACAGAGGAGGAACCTACCGTGTCTGCAGTCTCTGTCCCCCACCTCCTGTACCGTGTCTGCAGCCTCTGTCCTCCACCTCTGTTACCGTGTCCACAGCCTCTGTCCTCCACCTCCTGTACCGTGTCCATAGCCTCTGTCCCCCACCTCCTGTATCGTGTCCGCAGCCTCTGTCCTC
Organism: Aquarana catesbeiana; assembly: GCF_042186555.1. Classification (NCBI taxonomy): domain Eukaryota; kingdom Metazoa; phylum Chordata; class Amphibia; order Anura; family Ranidae; genus Aquarana; species Aquarana catesbeiana. The sequence continues at coordinate 81,283,795 of NC_133326.1, read as the reverse complement.
TGCCTCCTGTATCATCTCTGCAGCATCGGACCATCTCTTGTATCATGTCTGCAGTCTCTCAGGTGGAGTTTGGAGAGGAGTCAAGAGTGGGACCACCGGGATGGGGGTCACGAGATAAATCAGACATGTGGACTGTGGAGAGAAGACTATAGGATAAAACTAGAGTTGCCAAGCTGGAGCCATCTGACTGAGCCCTACACGGTGCACCTGAGCGGTCAGTGACAGTGCCGCCTGGCCAGTCTAAGGGGGGTTGCTGATGTAAGGGGGAGTGAATACAATAATGTAAGGGGACACTGATACAAAGGTTCCCCCTTATATTAGTAACTACACCTTACCTTAGTGTATTTACACTGCGGAAGGTGGTATCTGGTCACTAGAGCCCCACCCTTACATCAGAGTTCCCCCTTAGATAATGATCTGCAGCGTTCCCCTTTACATAAGAGTTCCGTTTCACTGTAAGGGGGAATCCTGCAGTCTCTAATGTAAGGGGCTGGATGGATTATTATAACCTGACCTTCATGTAAATGGAGAAAGTTGTTTTTTGACTTTTGTTTAACTTAAACACATTGCTAATAGCACTAGCTATATGCTTATAGTTTAACCACTTCAGCCCCGGAAGGATTTACCCCCTTCCTGACCAGAGCACTTTTTACAATTTGGCACTGCGTCGCTTTAACTGCTAATTGCGCAGTCATGCAATGCTGTAACCAAACGAAATTTGCGTCCTTTTCTTCCCACAAATAGAGCTTTCTTTTGATGGTATTTGATCACCTCTGCCGTTTTTATTTTTTGCGCTATACACGGAAAAAGACCGAAAATTTTGAAAAAAAATGATATTTTCTACTTTTTGTTCTAAAAAAAATCCAATAAACTCAATTTTAGTCATACATTTAGGCCAAAATGTATTTGGCCACATGTCTTTGGTAAAAAAAATGTCAATAAGTGTATATTTATTGGTTTGCGCAAAAGTTATAGCGCCTACAAACTAGGGTACATTTTCTGGAATTTACACAGTCTTTAATTTATGACTGCCTATGTCATTTCTTGAGGTGCTAAAATGACAGGGCAGTACAAAACCCCCACAAATGACCCCATTTTGGAAAGTAGACACCCCAAGGAAATTGCTGAGAGGCATGTTGAGCCCATTGAATATTCATTTTTTTTGTCCCAAGTGATTGAATAATGAAAAAAAAAAAAAAAAAATTACAAAAAGTTGTCACTAAATGATATATTGCTCACACAGGCCATGGGCATATGTGGAATTGCACCCCAAAATACATTTAGCTGCTTCTCTTGAGTACGGGGATACCACATGTGTGGGACTTTTTAGGAGCCTAGCCGCGTACGGGACCCCGAAAACCAATCACCGCCTTCAGGATTTCTAAGGGTGTACATTTTTGATTTCACTCTTCACTGCCTATCACAGTTTCGGAGGCCATGGAATGCCCAGGTGGCACAAACCCCCCCCAAATGACCCCATTTTGGAAAGTAGACACCCCAAGCTATTTGCTGAGAGGCATGGTGAGTATTTTGCAGCTCTCATTTGTTTTTGAAAATGAAGAAAGACAAAAAAAAAAATTTTTTTTTTCTTTTTTTAATTTTCAAAACTTTGTGACAAAAAGTGAGGTCTGCAAAATACTCACTATACCTCTCAGCAAATAGCTTGGGGTGTCTACTTTCCAAAATGGGGTCATTTGGGGGGGGTTTGTGCCACCTGGGCATTCCATGGCCTCCGAGACTGTGATAGGCAGTGAAGAGTGAAATCAAAAATTTACGCCCTTAGAAAGCCTGAAGGCGGTGCTTGGTTTTCGGGGTCCCATACGTGGCTAGGCTCCCAAAAAGTCTCACACATGTGGTATCCCCGTACTCAGGAGAAGCAACAGAATGTATTTTGGGGTGTAATTTCACATATTCCCATGGCATGTTTGAGCAATATATCATTTAGTGACAACTTTGTGCAAAAAAAATAATAATAATTTGTCTCTTTCCCGCAACTTGTGTCACAATATAAAATATTCCATGGACTCGACATGCCTCTCAGCAAATAGCTTGGGGTGTCTACTTTCCAAAATGGGGTCATTTGGGGGGGTTTGAACTGTCCTGGCATTTTATGCACAACATTTAGAAGCTTATGTCACACATCACCCACTCTTCTAACCACTTGAAGACAAAGCCCTTTCTGACACTTTTTGATTACATGAAAAAATTATTTTTTTTTGCAAGAAAATTACTTTGAACCCCCACACATTATATATTTTTTTAAAGCAAATGCCCTACAGATTAAAATGGTGGGTGTTTAATTTTTTTTTTTCACACAGTATTTGCGCAGCGATTTTTCAAACGCATTTTTTGGGGAAAAAACACACTTTTTTACATTTTAATGCACTAAAACACACTATATTGCCCAAATGTTTGATGAAATAAAAAAGATGATCTTAGGCCGAGTACATGGATACCAAACATGACATGCTTTACAATTGCGCACAAACGTGCAGTGACAACAAAATAAATACATTTTTAAAAGCCTTTAAAAGCCTTTACAGGTTACCACTTTAGATTTACAGAGGAGGTCTACTGCTAAAATTACTGCCCTCGATCTGACCGTCGCGGTGATACCTCACATGCATGGTGCAATTGCTGTTTACATTTGACGCCAGACCGACGCTTGCGTTCGCCTTAGCGCGAGAGCAGGGGGGACAGGGGTGCTTTTTTTTTTTTTTTTTTTCTTTATTATTTTTTTGCTTTTTTATCTTATTTTAAAACTGTTCCTTTCATTTTTTTTTTTTTTTAATCATTTTTATTGTTATCTCAGGGAATGTAAATATCCCCTATGATAGCAATAGGTAGTGACAGGTACTCTTTTTTGAAAAAATTGGGGTCTATTAGACCCTAGATTTCTCCTCTGCCCTCAAAGCATCTGACCACACCAAGATCGGTGTGATAAAATGCTTCCCCAATTTCCCAATGGCGCTATTTACATCCGGCGAAATCTAAGTCATAAAATGCTCGTAGCTTCCGGTTTCTTAGGCCATAGAGATGTTTGGAGCCACTCTGGTCTCTGATCAGCTCTATGGTCAGCTGGCTGAATCACCGGCTGCATTCTCAGGTTCCCTGTTGAGACAGGAGAGCCAGAGAAAAACACGGAAGACGGTGGGGGGGGGGCATTCTCTCCCACTGCTTGTAAAAGCAGTCTAGAGGCTAATTAGCCGCTAGGATTGCTTCTACATGAAAGCCGACCGCTGGCTGAAAAGAATGATACCAAGATGATACCTAAACCTGCAAGCATCATTCTGGTATAACCACTCAAAGTCGTGAATGCTGTACCTGAAGACAAAAATATGGTTAACAATAAAGCACAGTAAACGGTAAAGTATAAAAAATTGCAGACCTGAAAAGCAAACATGATAAAACATAATAACAATAAAACATTGCAGAATAGAATACAGTAAAAAAGAGCAGAACAATAGAGAGAATAGAGAAAGAGAGAATAGAGAGAGAACAATAAAACGACAACTATTATTTTTTATTTTATATTTTTGTTTGTGTTTTTTTTTACACTTTTTTTGTAACTGTAACTTTTATAACTGTAACCGGTTCCAGGTTCGGGTCTCTCAAAATGCGATGGCATCTTGGGAGACCCTGTGAAAGTGTGCCTAGTCTGTGGAATGCTGTACCCTATGCTAATACTCAGCTAGTGAATGGTAGCGTTCAAAACATTCACCAATGCAAAGACCAGGATTGTCAGGACAGGAGGGACAATAATAGCGGGTGTCACGCCTATATCCGCGCTTGCTGCAGACACAACATCTTTTTTGGGGGGGTTCGTTGGGTAGGGGTACTCGGGAGGACATAAAAATGCCTCTCATGCAGCCGACTGCATTTGGTTGGGGATGTGAATGGGGGAAGTACGGGCGCTGCAGAAGTGGTGGGTTCCCAATTAGGATTGGCGAATGCAGCAGGAAGGGCACTATGGGCATGACGGGCCTGTGTTTGTCTTCTTGGTGGCAGCGGGACACTACTTGTGCTTGCCACCTCACCAGCTTGAACTGCACTTATGGGACTCGCCACGTCACCAAGTGTTACTGCAGTGCTGGTTTGACTACGACCGGGGTGTACTAGGCCGCTGGCGCTTGCCAGTTCACCAAAACGCTACCAAAAAAACTGTTAACGATCGCAGGGATCAGGCCTGACTCTGCGAACGCTGCAGTTATGCATTTAGTGTTTTGTAAGTGACAGTGATCGATCGATACTGCACTTGGGTGGGCTGGGCTGGGCCGGGCGGAGGGGCAAAACGCAGGTGCTAGCAGGTATCTGGGCTGATCCCGCTAACACTGCGTTTTTGGGAACCCTAAACTGCTGGGGACGCCAGTATAGATCTGATCGGATCAGATATTGATCAGTTCAGATACTATACCACTAAGGGAGGTGTACAGTGCGTGCGTGGGTGTTAGCGCTACTGGCACTAACCTGACGCTGCCTGGGGCTGGTGCTTGCCAGTTCACCAAAACGCTACAAAAAAAATTGTTAGCGATCGTAGGGATCAGGCCTGACTCTGCGAACGCTGCAGTTATGCGTTTAGTGTTTTGTAAGTGACAGTGATCGATCGATACTGCACTTGGGTGGGTTGGGGTGGGCTGGGCTGGGCCGGGCGGAGGGGTAAAACGCAGTTGCTAGCAGGTATCTGGGTTGATCCCGCTAACACTGCGTTTTTGGGAACCCTAAACTGCTGGGGACGCTAGTATAGATCTGATCGGATCAGATATTGATGCGTTCAGATACTATACCACTAAGGGAGGTGTACGGTGCGTGGGTGTTAGCGGTACTGGCACTAACCTGACGCTGCCTGGGGCTGGTGCTTGCCATTTCACCAAAATGCTACCAAAAAAACTGTTAGCGATCGCAGGGATCAGGCCTGACTCTGCGAACGCTGCAGTTATGCGTTTAGTGTTTTGTAAGTGACAGTGATCGATCGATACTGCACTTGGGTGGGCTGGGCCGAGCTGGGCGGAGGGGCAAAACGCAGGTGCTAGCAGGTATCTGGGCTGATCCCGCTAACACTGTGTTTTTGGGAACCCTAAACTGCTGGGGGCGCTAGTATAGATCTGATCGGATCAGATATTGATCCGATCAGATACTATACCACTAAGGGAGGCGTATGCTGCGTGCGTGGGTGTTAGCGGTACTGGCGCTTATCTGACGCTGCCTGGGGCGACGCATATCACCGCCGGGCGATCAGGGGGCTAAATCTTTATTCGGTAATAAACGGCGGGTGCCCTGACACTATAAAAAATAAACAAACTAACCAGCGTCACCCGTAACGGTTATACGGTGATCAGTGGTGAAAGGGTTAACTAGGGGGCAATCAAGGGGTTAAAACATTTATTAGGTAGTATATGGGGGTCCCTGTCGCTATAAAACTCTGACGGCGAACCTAAATATTTACGTCCCTAACTAGCATCACCAGCGACACTAATACAGCGATCAGAAAAATGATCGCTTAGCGACACTGGTGACAGGGGGTGATCAAGGGGTTAAAACTTTATTAGGGGGGGTTAGGGGGGTACCCTAGACCTACAGGGGGCCTAACACTCACTGCCCTGACACTGTAACTGTCACAAACTGACACCAATACAGTAATCAGAAAAAAAAAAAAAAAAAAACCTGCTTGGTGTCAGTTTGTGACGGGGGGGGGTGATTGGGGGGGGATCGGGGGGCGATCGGGGGGGGGATCGTGGTGTTTAGTGTGCCTGGCATGTTCTACTGTGTGTGTAGTGTGTTGGTGCACTTACATTGCAGTCTTCTCTCCTCGGCCCGGAACGGAAAATACCGAGCCGAGGAGAGATGACATCATTTCCTCTGCCTCTGTGTACAATACAGAGGCAGGGAAATGATCCTATTGGCTGAGAGCGATCGCGAGGGGGGGGCCACGAATGGATGGCCTCCCCCTCACCTCCGATCGCCGGGGGAGATTTGCCGACCGCCGCAGGCACCGGGGGGGGGTCCGATCGGACCCCCCACCCGCGGGCAGGCAAGGACGTACATACACGTCCTTTTGCCTGCCCGTGCCGCTCTGTCGACGTATATAGTCGTGCGGCGGTCGGCAAGTGGTTAAATATTGATATTTGCACTGTTTAGCAGTAAAAACGCTAATTTTAGGTACTTTTTTTTCAGTGTCAGTAAAAAATACAGTTCTGCCAGTAAATTGCAGGATTTGTACTGGGAAAAAAAAAAAAATTGTGTCGTTTGTAAATTTTGCCATCCTGCCAGTAAATTTCATTTCAGGGTGTTGGCAACACTGTCTCTATCCAGTGATGTTGCAGACTCAGCTGTCCAGACTCTCCCTCCTCATTGGCTAAGACAGCAGCAAATCGCCATTGACTCCTTCAGCTGTCAATCAAAGTGAGTGATCCAATGAGGAGAGAGAGGGGGCGAGGCTGGATCGCAGCTCCATGTCTGAATAGACACAGGGAGCTCCAGCTCGGGTTGGGTGCCACTATAGCAAGCTGCTTGCTTTGGGGGCTCTCAACAGGAGGGAGAGACCAGGAGTGCCAAAGAGGGACCCGGAAAGAGGAGGATCGGGGTTGCTCTGTGCAAAATAATTGCACATAGGAGGTAAGTATAACATGTTTGTTATTTTTAAACAAAAAAAGAAAAAACAAGACTTTAGTATTTTTTTAAATTAAAGACTTACTGGCTAGGTCACCAGATGAATATAAAGGGGGCAAAATCGGGTTAACAATTGTACGATATAGTCAATAGTAAAAATAGAACAATGCAAGATGCTCATAGCAACAGTCATTGAAAAGTACATCGATATACATAGCATTAAACATTAAAGGTGAATTTATAGAGTTAGGCATCCTCTCATCTTTAGTAATTGGAAGGCAACACACGCCATTTACTGGCCATGCTCAGGGAGGAGTAGAGTGACCCCCACTAGGGGATGCATGCACTCTAACAACGGTAATATGGTAAGGAGGAGAACTGCAGTTATCATAAATTTAAAGATTTACAGATTTAAAGATCACCATTTAGTCCAAGGTTGCCACATACAATAAAAGTAATCTGTTTTGCCAGAGCTATATGCCATAACTTGTTTGTAGGAACAATGTAATTGCGTCAGCTTTATCAAGTGAAACCCACCCACCTGCGTAGAGAGAAAGTGCTGCTGCCCAAAATATGATTAATTTGAAAAATTGCTCCAAGGGCCTATAGGCAGCTAGAAAAATTTGGACTGAATAGAATATATCAAAAAAGTTCTTTATTGCATACAAATATGTGAAAAAAACACATGAATTAAAAACTACATGAGCTCTGGTATGCGTGGTATCCAAACATGAGATGTCAGTGTTACAAATGCAGATAGCAAAAAAGAGTTTCTTAACACTAAATGCTATTGCTCAGAGAAGAGCCCCAATGCGTTTTGATCGTATGTTGTTCTGATCTTCCTCAGGGAAATGCAGACATCTTTAAATTGAAATATCATGCATGACCAGAGTCGATAAAAAACATATAGGCGGGGAACTTTCAAGGTACTAATCTGTCCAAGGAGTATGGAACGGGCCCACACTATCCCATGGAAAGTCACACAGACTAAATGTGAGACAAAGAGAAAGGGAGCACAGACATACCCATAAGTGGCCTTAGATGGTAAATAACATTCAAATCACAGCTGACACTGATGGGAATTCTTTCAACAGTATATATGTATGTATGTGTGTATATTATTATCTAGCAGCCATTCCCACCCTGCAACTGATCACTCAGCTCTATTACCTCTAGTAGTGTCAGAGAAATGGGGTTTTTCCATTTTTTTAGTGATGTTAAGTCTAGCACCTAAGAGAACATGAGTAATTATATGGCGTAGGTTATGTGGGATCTTTTCTAGGTCTAAGAGATAATAGTGCTAGACTTGGCTTTGGAGGAATAAGAGGTTGAACAATGTCTGATATAAGATTAAAGGTGGATAGGTTTTAGTTTAGTGCATCCCCAGAAAATGTGAACTACGTCTCCTTTCTGGCCACAATTTCTCCAGCACTTATCATCCAAGGTTGCACTAAAAGAGAGAATTTATCTGGTGTCATTTACCAACGTTGTGAATATATAGTTTAATGGAAAGTTCCCATAAATTACAGCAGCAAGTGGCTTTGTATGTTGATTTACAGGCTGTAATCCATTGATCATCAGTATATGTTCGACCCAGATCGGACTCCCATTGCTAGAGGGGAGCAGGTTTACCAAAGATTCTCTTTTGTTGTAGAATATTATAAAACAGTGTAGCGCTGGTAGATTTGCAATCTACCGCATGTTAGGTAAATTTAGTAAATTGTGCGTTAGGTAGGTTAACGTTTGCCTCTGTTCTAGCTTGGCTGACGTTGTGTGTGTTTCCGTGCTGACCAGTGGGTGTCGCTGTTGCCACTGGTCAGGATTGGAAAGACAACGTGTTGAAGCGTATGGATGCTCCTCTGTCCCGGAGGCACGTTCGGTGGAGGTGGTCCACCAAGTTGCATTCTGGGTGAGGGTATTTATGGGACAGACGTCATTTTTTGGGGTTCGTTTTACAGCCACCTGCTGGCCCTCCTGGCCGACAGGTATGCGTTAAGGAGCTACCTCGTGGTCCTTTGTTCAGGAGGCCCACGATACAGCGGCGCAGGGGTGGGTCCAGAGGCTTGTCTGGAGCCTACCACCGCGGCCGAGGAATGGTCCTGAGCTGTCGGTCCTGTGTGATGAAGCTGGACAGCCGAGGAGATCCCAGGAGAGGACCCGTCTTGGAGAGATCATGCTGCGTGCTGGTCTATAGAGGGGCCTGGTGACTCGGTTGGAGGACGTATCCAAAAGTAACTATACAGCATAGTGTTGCCGGCTCGGCTTAAAGGTTCAAGCACTGTGACTGACTTTTCACTGCAGAAAACCTATACATCCTGTGGCAGAGGATCGTACGGATTTTATTCCCAAACAAGTCTGTGGCAGAGACTTTGATTCGTGCTGCGTGCTGGCTTGTAGACCAGTGAGAGAGGCCTATTCAGACGAGCAAGAAGTGTGTCCCACGAGGGGAGCGCATTTCAAATAGTATTTGAATTCTACCAGGATATTTTGTCAAGAGAACCCTACCAGAGAATATTTGAGTTTCTTCTGCAAGTTTCCTTTCTACCTCTTTCCTGCTACTTCCTAAGTCGTTTGTTTAATAAAGCATTGAAAACGTACTCCAGTGTTGGTGCGTGTGTTGTCCAGGAGTAAACTCAATGGAACCCTAGACCCGGTGCCGGTGAAACAGAGGGAAGCAGAGTGAAGGTAACAGACCCACTTAAACTAGCAGCTCCACCGTGAGTTAGTGCTACAACAGTGAGATCCCTTTCTGGTGTTGTGTAGGAACATTAAAGTGTTACTAAACCCACAGCAGTAAAATCAGTCTGTATATGCAGTAAAGCATGCTTGTTATAAGCACTGTGGACCCTAAGGGGTTAATCCTCTACATTGCATAAAATGGCTGTTTGATCCCGTATGCACAGATCCTCCTCTTCTTGCATTGTCCCCAAAACATGTCCAGATAAGACAAAGTTAGTGGAGTCAGTCTGCACATGCTCAGTTTGGTATTGCTAGAGTTTTGTTTATTTCTTGGGAGAGTGCATGTGATCAGCACAGGGCCAATCAGCACTGTCCAGACACAGGGTCAGGGGTCCTGCATTCTGACAGGACAGCCAGTGCAGTATGAAAACTCCTCCTACAAGCTTTAAAGAGGTTGTAAACCTCCATGGGGAAGTTGTACCTATAGGGAAGCCTAGAATAAGGCTTCCCTATAGGTACTGTGGCTCCGGGCAGTCACAAAGCCGGAGTCTGCGGCCCCGGAAGGAAGACAGGCGAAGATGGATGCGGCCTGCAGTGGGGATGACGTGGGCTTCGTTTGCAGGTAAGTGTCACATAATGTGCTAGTATGCAATGCATATTAGCATATCATGCCTTTACTTTGCAGGGGAGAAGAAAGGAAAAAACCCACCAGGGTTTACTTCCTCTTTAACCAGGCACTGATGGAAGTCACACAACTGCTATGTACTGCTGATCAGAAAAGGTGTTTAGCAGTTTATATTTACTAAAACAATTGCATTTCCATGTTCTGTGTACTGTGGGAGACCAGATATAGTGAATGCAGGGTCCTGGGTTTAGTAACACTTTAAGAAAAACCCAAGCTGGTTGGGGAATCTTGCAAGGCTATTGTGGAAATGTTGACAAACATTGGTTTGTGCGAATGTATTGGAATAGATCTTTATTTGGTAAGGGGAAGTTTTTTTGCGAAGGATTTAGGTGAAGTTTGATCAAAAAGATAATTAATCTAAATAATACATTTTGAGGTCCAGGAGGAAAAGGTGATAGAATCCATTATGTGGTATAATGCCGGAATGGGTATTTTAAGCATGGATGAGTTTGGATAGGTATGGGCTAGCTGGACTAGTTTCTTCCAAGCTTTTACTGATGCTAACATGGTTGGAGTAATGTAGGAAGGTATCCGAGCACCTAGAGGTACGCTGAGTAACCAAGTGGATAAAGAATGACCAGGGATATGAGAGGCCTCAATCTCTCCCCAAAGTGTGGAGGGGTAAGGTAGGAACCATTCTCTAATTTGTGTAAGCCTCTGGGTTTAATTTTGATATAAATCCCCTCACCTTTTTTGATGTGTTTACCATCCAGCTCTGTCCTGCAGATCCCAAGCACATGCTGGGTCTGGTGCCACTATCATTCTTTCTGAAGTTTTTAGGGAGCTGGCTGTCTCTTCTACGTCCTCGAAGCCAGTCTCCTGATGATGCACACTGTGCATGTGCAGTGTCATGTAAATGATCAGAAAAGCCCTCTAAGGTAAGGTCCATTATGTAGTAATCTAGAAGGCAATGAATGGCTGGGACTTGCCTAGCTGAGAACTGTGCTAGCCCTGGAAAAAGTCGTTATTGCTCCCTTTAGAGATTGTGTAAAGGGGGGGGGGGCTAGTAATTAAGAGTGAAAAACTGGGTAAAAGTTCTCTTTAAAGTACAACTAAAGAGAAAACTTTTTTTTTTAAGTTTTGGATAGTGTGGAGAGAGATTAGAACACTTGTCAGGTTTTACTGCTGTTTGTGCCCCATTAAGGAGATTCACCCTCTCTATTTGTCCTGTTTACCTTTATCATAGAAAATTAAAGTAAAAGAAAATCCCCAATTTTGGGTGGTCCCCAGAAAAGTAATAGAGGGGAAATCTTCCAATGGGGACACTAGTTTGGGTGAGCTGGGGGTCCCCAAAGAATTACCTTAGTTTGCAGGGATTTCCTCTCACTTTCTGTTTGGCTATGGGACAGGAAGTGAAGGGAAATCTCTGCAATGGAGCACAGATGGCAAAAAACAAAAATCTGACAGGGGTTATAACCCTCCCTTACTCCATCCAAAATAAAAGTTTTACCTATAGTTCTACTTTAACCACTTCCCGCCCGGCCTATAGAACATCGACGGCCGGGTGGTGGTTCTGTTATCCTGACTGGGTGTCATATGATGTCCAGCAGGATAACATGCCAGCGTGCGCCCATGGGGGTGCGCAACATGGCGATTGAGGGGCTGTGTGTCTGACATATTGCATCTCCGATCATAGTAAGAACCCTCTGACCACGGCTTCTTACCACGTGATCAGCTGTGACCACAGCTTATCAGCTCATGTACCAGGAATTGCCGGTAAACGGCATTCCTTGGTTCGCGCTGACAGGGAGAGACGATCGGCAGCTCTCCCTTTCAGAGGGGGGGTCTGTGCTGATAATCAGCACATTGATTATCAGCACAGCCCCCATCAGATGTGCCCATGAGCTGCCAGTCAGTGCCCCATCAATAAAGTCTATCAGTGCCAATCAAAGTGACAATTAGTGCCCATCTCAGTGCCCAGCAGTAACACCTGTCAGTACTTCATCAGTGCCATCTATTAGTGTCCATCAGTGCCACTTATCAGTGCCGCCTATCAGTGCCCATAAGTGCCGCTAGTCAGTGCACATAAGTGCCGCCTATCAGTGCCCATCAGTGATGCATATCAGTGCCGCCAATTGGTGCATATCAGTGCAACCTATCAGTGCCCATCAAGTCTACATATCAGTGCCCATCAGTGCTACCTTATCAGTGCCGCCTCATCAGTGCCCATGAAGGAGAAAACTAAATTTTATGACAGAAACTAAGAAAACTTTTTTTTTTTTCAAAAATTTCTGCATTTTTAGTTTGTTTAGCAAAAGATAAAAACCCCAGAGGTAATCAAATAGCACCAAAAGAAAGCTCTATTTGTGGGAAGAAAATGATAAAAATTTTGTTTGGGTACAGTGTTGCATTCAAAGTGTGACAGCGCTGAAAGCTGAAAATTGTCCTGAGCAGGAAGGAGCGAAAGTGCCTGGTATTGAAATGGTTAAGTTAAGCCCAAATCCAGACATAGGTACATAGTTACATAGTAGGTGAGATTGAAAAAGACAAGAAAAAGACACAAGTCCATCAAGTCCAACCTATGTGTCCGATTATAAGTCAGTATTACCTTGTGTATCTTTGTATGTTGCGGTCGTTCAGGTGCTTATCTAATAGTTTTTTTAAACCCGCTGAGACCATAGGCTGAGACCACCGCCTATGGAAGGGAATTCCACATCCTGGCCGCTCTTACAGTAAAGAACCCTCTACGTAGTTTATGGTTAAACCTCATTTTCTTCAAATTTTAATGAGTGGCCACGTGTCTTGTTGAACTCCCTTCTGCAAAAAAGTTTTATCCCTATTGTGGGGTCACAGTATGGTATATGTAAATCCCCTCTCAAGGGTCTCTTCTCCAGAGAGAATAAGTTCAGTGCTCGCAACCTTTCTTCATAACTAATATCCTCCAGACCCTTTATTAGCTTTGTTGCCTTTCTTTGTACTCGCTCCATTTCCGGTACATCCTTCCTGAGGACTGGTGCCCAGAACTGGACAGCATACTCCAGGTGCGGCCGGACCAGAGTCTTGTAGAGTGGGAGAATTATCGATTTATCAGTGGAGTTAATCCTTTTTTAATGCATGCCAATATTCTGTTTGCTTTGTTGGAAGCAGTTTGGCATTGCATACCATTGCTGAGCCTATCATCTACTAGGACCCCCAGGTCCTTTTCCATCCTAGATTCCCCCAGAGGTTCTCCCCCCCAGTGTATAAATTGCATTCATATTTTTGCCACCCAAATGAATTATTTTACATTTTTCTACATTAAACCTCATTTGCCATGTAGTTGCCCACCCCATTAATTTGTTCAGATCTTCTTGGCTTCCACATCCTGCGGAGAAGTTATTGCCCTGTTTAGCTTAGTGTCGTCCGCAAATACAGAGATTGAACTGTTTACCTCATCCTCCAGGTCATTTATGAATAAATTAAATAGGATTGGTCCCAGCACAGAACCCATGTTTGATTTTTTTTTTTATAAAGTAGGTAAGGGTTAGAGTCTCTGTCATGTTTTTTTTTTTTTCATTGTTTGTGCCCTTATTAGGAAATCCCTCCAAAGGAGACACAGAAAAACACCTTTTTAGAACAATAGTGTCAGGGTCTGGATCTGGACCTGCAACCTCTGTGGTGTCTGGCTGTATATATTCTTACTATGACACCTTAGATGCTAGGCAGCTCGCTCTCTGATCCCTTGGACAATCTTGCCTTGTAATTGTTTTTAATGAACCTGGAACTCTTTGCTCCTCCCATGAATTTCCTGATCGAAACCATGTCTCTGCACTTACTATTTGCCAGATTATTGTGCTCTTTAACAGCCAATATCTTGCTCCTTTCACTCTTACTGCATCTGTATCCTCACTACCACCTGTTACCAACCTTAAGCTTGTTCTTCAACTAGTTGTTATTGACCTTTGGCTTATTTACTGACTATGCATCTGCTTGATCCCTACCTGCTACATCTGCTACCGAACCCCAGCTTGCTCACCTCCTGGTGGTGTGATTCTGAGAACCACGACCTGGCACAAGCATGCAGCAAAACCCATATCCACCATCAGGGGTTCTGGTCAACACTGGTTAGTGCTTAGACCCTGCACCTTGGGTGATCCTGCATCATAAACTAGGGTGACCTGCTCTTATATTTAACTTGCTGGTCAGTGGGAGTCTCTCTACATCTAGAGCTACTGGTCTCCAAGCCTGACCCCTGACAGTGACAAATAAGAAATAGCTAGAACTTCCTACCCAATGACTGTCAAAATTGTCATTCAGTACTTCAGAACATCACTGTAGCTCTTAACTGTTTTCTAGTCTATCCTCCAAAACCTATAAAGTCAGGAAAGTCAGAATTCCTAGTCCTTAAGTCAGTGACAGCAATGAAGTCTTTGAATCAGTATAACTAGGCAATTGCTATTTTTATTTGGTTATGGCCACCAAATGTTCTCAGTCCAAGTTTCCTTTAAATATTACCATAGTGGCAAAAGAGAGGGCTGATAGGTGGTCACCTGGCACCACATCCCTGGCTCATAAAGATACAAGACAGATGTTCATAAATGGGACTTTTAAGATGCCATTAACCAAAAAAAAAGTGAATTAAAAAGCACTTTATTTGAATAAATGTTTCAGACAAAAAGGTATCAATATGGAAGATTTTTTTTTTTTTTTTTTTAGTTGTGATGATGACCATGTACCTTGTCATGGTATATCTATTCCTTTACATGTACATAGTTTTACAAGAGTAGGTTGAGATAACTTTTCATAAATAAGCTGTTCATATTGTACATAGATACAGATAGTAAGTAGTTCTTCTACGTGTTTCGCAATTGGCATCGTCAGGAAGATATGGTAACTTGGAAAGATGTGTCATGCTCGCTCGCTGATTCAGGAGCTTAGAAAAGGCCACAAAACATGAGCCAAATATGGCCACCAACAACGCCCATGGGGTCACTGGGGGACCATAGGGAAAGAACAAGAAGCCTACCAGCTTTCAGGTAAAGAAAGATAGTGTCTAATGGTAGATGTGGTAGAAATTACTGGAGCACAACTGCCTACAGAAGATTTAGAGACACACAAGTAAATTACCTCAAAAGAAACTTAAGCGCAATGATAGCAGAAGAAGCTAGCCCAAAGTAACAGCCAAATGGCTAAATGTCATGTCTCCACATCCACCAGCTCCATCTACTCCAACTACACCTGGCACCAAATACTACCATCTACCTTAGGCTTACTGATAATAAAGAACCTATGTTAGCATAATAATACAATATCTCTAATGTTAAACAATGATGAAGAGCAAACTGCTATCACTTCATCTGTTAAAATCTATGCCCGAGCTACAATTTGTATACCTGCAATACATTTAGTCCTTTGAAACACATATTTTACATTACCTGCCTGCAGAAAAAAGGGAATCTGGGAGAATATTTTTACAGTACCAGTCATTTCTACATGTTTACAACACATCATTTTAGCACAGACATCTGTTGGCGCTCTAACGTCTGGGAGCCTCTCCCTAGATCACAATAGCTACAAATGTCTGGCTTCCTGGCTGTTGATTCCAATATCCATCTGTTAAGATGGCATTGGGCCCAGTAACAAGCTACTATAGTCCCTGCCCAAGTGTATATGTGTCAAAGAGTGACGGCCTTAGGAAAATATCGTGCAGGACATTGAACAATAACATTTTATTCAGATGAAACAGTATCTTAACCTGTCTCCTGTGATGAACCAGGCAGGACACAAACAGTAGAAGACAGAGTGAAAGTGAATCCCAGAAACAGCTGGTGATAGAAAACAGAGATCTGCAGCAATGGAATGGAGCCCTCCGAAATAAATGCTGGAAAACTTTTAAATGGCAAATTCTTCCCAGTAAGGAATGACATGGCAATATGTGAATTTTGGAAAAATGTGAAAGTGGAACTAAATTGTATCTTTGCAGCAAAAACTGAAAATGCTCTTTAATTCATTTTTAATATTCAAAACAAACTCACCCATCCATCCATGTCTCCATGCTTTATTTTGTTGAGAAATCACTTTGGTCCCTTTCACACTGGGGCGGTGGGTATGTCAGCGGTAGAGCGCCAATATTTTTACCATCAATTTTGCGGCGCTATTCAGCCGCTAGCGCTTTTACCCCCTGCTATCGGCCGAGAAAAGATTAAGACCACCGCAAAGCGCTGCTACAGCAGCGCTATGTAGGCGGTATAGCCGCGCTGCCCCATTGATTTCAATGGGCTGGATCGGTGAAGGAGCGGTGTATACACCGCTCCTTCACCGCTCCAAAGATGCTGCTAGCAGGACTTTTTTTTAGCTTCCTGCCAGCGCATCGCTCCAGTGTGAAAGTCCATTGGAGAGACAGCAGCAGCTCTTTCAGGGCGCTTTGCAGGCACTATTTTTAGTGCTGTAGTGCCTGCAAAGCGCCCCATTGTGAAAGGGGTCTTTGAAAAACACCCCCTAGCATTTCTAGCTGTGGCCATCTTGATTATGAGCAGATGATTCACGTAGTATTTACTTCCTGGACTCCATCTGCCCTTAGCTCAAGCATGGGGGGCCGTGCTTGCCAGAGAAAGCTCCTCCTCCCTTCCTCCAGATGAAAGAAAAAAAAAATGCCATGAAAACTCCTGGCATGTATGACATCATTCTGGCCTAGGCCAGAAACCAGGAAGCAACTAAAGAAATGTAAAGGAAAGAAAAAGTTTATATATTTATTATCAGTACCGTCCTATCTATTTACTAATTCTGGTAGCATAAGGAAGAAAATATAGTTAATGGTGATTGAGGGGGTTTGGTTCCGCTTTACGTCTTTCCCTAGATGTGCATTCAAACAAGTGGACAAACTGCTGTCCTAATGAGGCACAGAGAATAACATTATTAGAAATTGTGATACATTAGGCATTAAATACTGTGATCTTTGACAATGTAGTAGGAATATTCTATTCACCCATTCTATTCACTGGCTAGCAGCCAATTTAGCCATCATGGCATACAGAAATGCTTTCTGTCACCTTAGCAATTAGTAAACTATTATTATCTAACCATTGAAAGCACATCTTTCATCAGTGAAATATTAGGCGGCTATAAAAAAATAGGTCAAAAGCCCATTTAACACTTATATAATCAAAAGGCATAACTGATTACAGTGCAAAGGAAAAAACAAGCTTAAAGTGTACCTAAAGCCAAAAACAAAAAATGCATACATGCCAACAGTTCCGATTTTACCGGGACAATCCAAAAAACTGGACCAATCTGAACATATCCCGATCAAAATCCAGATTTTTTGCTTTTGTCCCTGGTATCAGGACTTTTTTTTGTCAGTATCACTGGCTGCGCAAATTCTGACTATGAAAACATGGCCGCGAGGTCTCCTTCCAGCTAGCAGGACTCTTTCCCCTGTGTTCAGTGGAAAGACACCTGCGCAGCTAACTGGAATCAGTGTACAAGCGAATTGTCTACTTGTACGTTGAAGAGAGAAGCTGGTTAGCTGTACAGGTCGGAGGCCCCTCCCCTCTCCACTGAACACAGGGGAAAGAGACCTGCTAGCCGGAAGATCTCATGGCCATGTTTTCATATCCAGATGCTGCGGCAGCCAGTGACACTGCCAAAAAAAGTCCCAGTGCCCGGGACAAAAGCACAAAATTGGGATTTTGATTGAGACGCGTTCAGATCGGGACAAGGGTCCAATTTTCAGGATTGTCCCAGGTAAATCGAGACTGTTGGCACGTATGCATTTTGTTTTTGTATTTAGGTACACTTTAAGCTTATTTTTTTTTCCTTTACACTGTAACCACAGTGATGGGTTGCGTAATACCGGGAGATCCCGCGGGCACCACAGAGCTATCGTCCACCCCCCTGCTCAATTCTTAGCTGACAGCTGGAGGTGCAGGGGGAGTTGCTGCAGGCACCAGTGACCACAGTTGCAGGTGAGTGGCCATGGGGTGATCTGCTGGACGTTCTGTGTGTTGGGGGGTACAGAGCTGGGTTGGAGGTGCACATCAAGTCCTGTAGTGGAGCTGCATCTGGTGACAAGTGACTTGGCAGGTGACAATCCACATCTGGTGGCAGGCGACACGGTAAGCGACAATCCTCATCTGGTGGCAGGCGACGTGGCAAGTGACAATCTGCATCTGGTGGCAGACGAGGTGGCAAGTGACAATCCGCATCTGGTGGCAAGTGACATGCAGCATCTGGTTTGCAGGCAATGTGGAGCGTGACATGTGGCATCTGGTGACAAGTGACGTGACAAGTGACACGCTGAATCTGGTGACAGGCGATGGTGGCAAGTGACAATCTGCATCTGGTGGCAGGCGACGTGACATGAGGCATCTGGTGGCAGATGATGTGGCAAGTGACATGCAGCATCTGGTGGCAGGTGACGTGGCAGGCAAGTGACAAGCTGCATCTGCTTACAAGTGATGTGGCAAGTGACACGCTGCATCTGGTGGCAGGTGACGGTGGCAAGTGACACGCTCAGGGCTCCCACTGATTCGGCATTATGGTGAGTTGAACCATGTTCTTTTATATTACAATGTAATATTAGAAATAATGCGCTCCAATCATCCTGACATCATATCAACGATGGTGCCGTGATAAATGAAGTGCCAACACCAGGTGTTTGGAGTATCTTTATCTGCTGATTGTTAAACTTTCTGGAATACACATATTGCTATTGTGGTGTAGGATCTGGGCCTGCTGTCCCTCTTTCTCTTTCCTTCCTTCTCTCTCCATCCCTCTCTTCCTTCTCCCTCCATCCCTCTTTCATCTCAGACTCTAACCACACCCCTTTTAAGCTACGCCCAATATTTAGTTTAAACCACGTCCATTTTTTCCCTAAATATGCATGCTTTAGATCCCTTATTCAAACACTATATTTGATTCCTGAACCACTACTGCAAAAAAAAAAAAAAAGAAAAACTAAACGTATTGGTAAACAGAATAATGCTATTACATAGAAAACACTAATTACACAAAATGTGTTTTATGGCTAGTATGGTTTCCGATCAGAAAAGAAAACACAATGTTAACATGTTATTGCTGTATTGATCGCTTTCTTATTGATATTTTTCCTTACCTAAACAACATTCTCAGGAATTTATAAGCTTTATGTAACCTTTACGATGGGCTTATTTTAATGCATATAATTATTACAGCTATTAGTGGCACATCACCTCAGGGGGATTATATGAGACTATAACAGGCTTCTGCTTCTTTGACTTCTGGCCGTATTTAGCTTTTGACCCTTAATGATTTTCAGGGATCAGGAATAGGAAATCAATCACAATAGAATAATTAAGGCAAAGATGGTATACTATTAACATTAATCATTGTCCAAGAAAATATAAACATGGTACATCCACATGTAATATCGGTAGTTACTGCAAGCAGCAAAGATAGTTTGGAAACAAACCTTTCTTTAGTTTGTACTAGTAGTTAAAGTTGTATTAAACCCAAAAGCAAACATTTATTCATGTTGATCTACTAAAACTGGAGAGTGCAACATTTGGTGCAGCTGTGCATGGTAACCAATCAGCTTCTAACTGCAGTTTTTTCAGTTAGGCCTGGTTCACACCTATGCATTTTTTTTAGTGCATTTTCAGTTTTTGTAGAAACACACTACAGCCCATTTAACATGGTTTCCTATGGATGGACTTTTTTCTGGTTTTTGGTTCCATAGACTTTAATGGATCAAAAACGTGTATTGAAAAACGCAAAATGCACCTGGAGTACGCAAACTCCAACCTGCATTGATGTGAATCAGGCCTCAACCTTTGACAATAAAACTTGGAAGCTGATCGATTTCTATGCAGAGCTGCACCAGATTTTGCACTCTGCAGTTTCAGTAAATTAACCCCATTATATTGCAGCTTATCAGTTAGATGTGATGGCTCCATTTGTTTTCTTTTTTAGGCTTTCTTTCTTCTATTTTCTTCTGGTGATCCAGCCAGTAAGTGTTGTTTTTCAAAAGAACAATCTTTCTTCCAGATGTATCAGTTTACATGAATGAGACAAAGCATTCAACACAGGCAGGGATGCTTACAATGATCAGTTTTATTTCTTTATATAAAACCTTTATCCCAAAAGGAAGAAAAAAACTGTTTGTTGTAACTGATTATAAAGTATAACCTGGAGTTTGGCTTCAATTTGCTTAGTGCATCTAAATCTGTTAGAACATCTAAAACTCCCCCCCCCCCCCCAAAGTGACAATGCTGCTGTTCATACAGTAGGTAGATACTGTGTATACACTTACCTTTGCCTGCAGCGCCTAGATGAAAATAATCTAACAGTCTTTTTGAGAAGATCCTGGGAGAGCCAAGGACCCCAAAATGCACTGTGCCAGAGCATTATTTAGTGAGATTTGGGATTCTCAACATTCCAGGATCTTACCAGACAGCCGATGACATCACGCTCATAAAACCCAAATGAGGGCAGAAGTAGGTGTGTAAAGTTTAATAATAATAAAGTGTTCTACCATTGTGTGTATTGTTTGTTTGCAATGTGCCGTTTTTACATTTTGGAGGGTGGGGTATCTAACTAATAAGCAGGCCTTGCTTTAATTTCAAATTGTAATGTAGGCCTGTATTTTGCTGTCATTCAAACTACAAAGTAGGTCTGTACTGTATGCAGTACAAGAATATTAGTATTTCCCAATTTGACATCCATATTATCAAATTTTTATGTAAATGAAAATGAAGATTTAAAGGATTAATCCAAACAGAGAACACTGGGATCTTGATCTGGGAAGGCTGTCCACAAGGTTTAGGAGTGTGCCTATGGGAATGTTTGACCATTCTTCCAGAAGCGCATTTGTATTGTGAGATCAGGCACTGATGTGGACAAGAAGGCCTGGCTCGCAGTCTCCGCTCTAATTCATCCCAAAGGTGTTCTATCTGGTTGAGGTCAGGACTCTGTGCAGGCCAGTCAAGTGCCTCCACCCCAAACTTGCTCACCAATGTCTTTATGGACCTTGCTTTATGCACTGGTGCGCAGTCATGATGGAACAGGAAGAGGCCACATCCCCAAACTGTTCCCACAAAGTTGGGAGCATGAAATTGTCCAAAATGTCTTGGTATGCTGACGCCTTGAGATTTCCCTTCACTGGAACTAAGGGGCCAAGCCCAGCCCCTGAAAAACAACCCCACACCATAATCTCCCCTCCACCATATGATTTGGAGCAGTGCTCAAAGCAAGGTCCATAAACACATAGATGAGCCAGTTTGGGTGGAGGAACGTGCCTGGCCTGCACCTAAACCCGATTGAACACCTTTGGGATTAATTAGAGTGGAGACTGCGAGCCAGGCCTTCTCGTCTACATCAGTGCCTGACCTCACAAATGTGCTTCTGTAAAAATGGTCAGACATTCGCATAGACACACTCCTAAACCTTGTGGACAGCCTTCCCAGAAGAGTTGAAGCTGTTTTAGCAGCAAAGGGTGGGCCAACTCAATATTGAACCCTACGGACTAAGAATGGGATGCCATTAAAGTTCATGTGCGTGTAGGTGTCCCAATACTTTTGGTAATATAGTGTACAATTAAAAGATTTTGTTATACGAGTTGCAAAAAATACCTGTTTATTCTGCTTGAAAGTCAATGAGCTTGCCACTTCATGTGAGCTGACAATACGGTACCTCTGCTGCACTCAAATGCCAAGGAGTCTTCTTATCTGTCCTGCCAAACACCCCAAAAACCCTGGAAGTGCAATTTTTTTACATTTTATCTAAATAAACCTGCTTTTATGGACTTACACTATGAGATGCACTTTTTTCCATCCACTGCCATGTGAACGTACCCTTTGACCACATCCATTGCGGAGGAGGAGGAAACACTGAAAGGGATCAGAGATGACCTATTGTGATGCGCTTTACCCCTGCAGGGGTACATCTTTCTGGTGAGTGAGGAGCTGAGGGGGGGTACGTGTGGAATTTTACCAACCCTTCACCAGAGATATTGTTCACTCAAGCACAAATCAATTGAAATTCCACTACTCCATACCATGATGGTCATCTATGGTGACTGTATTGGGTAGTGTGATACATCACTTCTCACT
This sequence comes from Aquarana catesbeiana, assembly GCF_042186555.1. NCBI lineage: Eukaryota > Metazoa > Chordata > Amphibia > Anura > Ranidae > Aquarana > Aquarana catesbeiana. The sequence continues at coordinate 81,261,820 of NC_133326.1, read as the reverse complement.
TATATGTAAATTCTGTATTATCACTATTACTCAATGTATATGCAGATTCAAATTTTTTTTTTTTTGTGTGAACATGTAATTTTTGGTGCAATTGTCTGTCTTGTATAATTTTGTACAATTGTACTCTGAACGATTTAAATAAATTTACTTTTACCTAAACTTAAAACTTAAAATTCATTGCCTTAAAAATCCCCTAAGAGGTATTATAATTTTTCTACATAGGCATATGGGTTGATGGCAATGACACATCCATACCAACAAGGTCATACTTATACAAAAAGCACAAATCAATTTGGAATAAAATCTATGTGAATTTATGAACTGTGATTCTCTGGTCTGCAACTTTGGGATTTTTTTATGTTTTTTGTTATACGGACCTTTTGCACATTGAGCACGCTGAGCACTTTATTATAATTTTGTATGATATATCATGTATTTCATTTTTCATTGATGTAACTTCTACTAGCCATTTACGGTTGTAAATGTAACACTATTTATATTGTGCACTTTATAGCATTTGGCACTAGGGGATTTTTTATGTTGTTTTCAATTTAAAGAGACAGTACACATTATAAAATGGAAAGGAAAGGGATGGGGAAAAATGGGGACACTTGGGCAAGCTGTATACAGATAAATGGTCAATTAATTAATTGACCGATCACTGATCATACACCTGGTGTGGCGTTGTTGCTGTAACCAGAAGCAAACTATGGGAGAAGAAGGAAGAGAGTACTCGGTATAAAGAATACCGGGTAAAAAGGGGTTACTTTAGCAACAAAACTGATCAGAGTATTTAATTTTATCAAAAATGTCAATTTATTATAATTTCAAATAAATAATTCAAACATATTGGTGTAATTCATAAAAGCAAACACATTATGGCTATTGAGGAGTAACCATATCTAATTAAAATTCTATAGACAGAACAAAAAACACTGTACAAAACGACACTGAACACGGTCCGGACGTTTTATGGTGGTCAGCAGCAGTGTCAATTCAATTGGTGGGAATACTCCCTGTGGAGGATCAAAATGGATCACCTGAATAAATAATTTTTGTGATAATTGGCTGCTGATCAACATAAATATGGGGGAACAGAGTAGGTGAGAAAACAGGTTAGGAAAGACCGGTAAATCATGAGTAACAGAACCAGTGTTTGGTGCAAATGTCACAGATTTGATCAGGTCCACACATTAAGTAGATTGACAACGGTAATGGTAGTTTGATGTTCCTTATTGCCAAATTAGTGAACAGTTCACTACTCCTGGTTCATTATGACAACCACATAATGCTGTCACTGGAAATTAAGTGTTGAGAACATTGTTCAGATGTTAATTGCAGTTCTGAGTAACAAAATTCAATGCATCCTACTTCAGGGTGCAAGCATAAAATTAAGGCATCAAGTATAAACTGTGTAGAGTTTATCCATACATTACCACCCGTATGTATGAGGGGGGCTGTGTTGATCCACCGCCGGCCTTGCCGGTCTCGTGGGTTGTTGTGGCCGTTTACCGCACACTGTGCTGGGCGTCCTGTTTCTCACAGCTGTTCAGCTCCCATAGCACCGTGGAGCGTGACAGCGCTGTTGATGATGTCAATGCATTTCGCTGGGGCTAGTATAATAGCTTCATCTCGGACGTGAAATCTCAGAATTTTAATTGGATATGGTTACTCCTCAATAGCCATAATGTGTTTGCTTTTATGAATTACACCAATATGTTTGAACTATTTATTTGAAATTAAAATAAATTGAAATTTTTTGATAAAATTAAATACTCTGATCAGTTTTGTTGCTAAAGTAACCCCTTTTTACCAGGTATTCTTTATACCGAGTACTCTCTTCCTCCTTCTCCCATAGTACACATTATAAGACTACTTTACTTTATTTATTTTAATTTTTTAACACAACCACACATTGGATCCAGGCAGTGCCATCTTACCGCCCCTTTTTTCCATACTTTTTCTCACCAATTCCACCCAGTGGAATTTTTTGGGAGTAGGCAGCAGCCACGCCTTTTAATACCTTAGCACTGAATACAACAACTCATTTTTAGTTATTACAATAATGGTGTTTGTTTGTCAATTCCAGCAGCAGCACAGTTTTTTTAAATAATTTATGGTTTTGTTCAAATTCTTTATTTATAGAAGAAAAGAGAAACATCCATCAAAGCAGAACAGTAGAGAGTGGGATCCATGTCCCTCATCGAGTAAATCTAATCCAAAACAACATGAAGACATAAATTGAGCTACATACAGGAACAAGTTAAATTGGTATCCAGCGGTGCCCAAATAGAATCACATACTAAAAGCAGGACATTGTAAGAGAGTTCGCTCATATGGATAATATGATATTCATAAGAGAAAATATGAAGACAAAGAAATTAGGGGTTAAGAAAACCTTTAGGCACCATAGGAGTAAAGCACAGAGAAATTGGAGAAAGAGAAGAAAAGGTGGAAGGGGAAAGGGAAAAAAAAAATAAAAAAGGGGGGAGGGGGTTTGGAAGGATACAAGAGGGGCAGACAGACCTCAGTCTCCAACAGAGGTAGCAAAAAGTGCCTTACCTTCACCTGAGTATAAAAACATGTTCCAATACGCCCATGTTTTGGTATATTGCTCTCTTTTGTTTTGGAGAACAAGATCCTCTAGAGCATTGACGTCTCTGACTCTATGAAGCCACTTGGCGATAGAGGGGGGATTAGGGTCTCTCCAGCACAGGGTGACACAAACCTGGCGGCATTAATCAAGTGACGAAGAAAATATTTCTTGTAGGTTCCGAGAGGGACGTGTGAGCAGTGGAGCAAGAAGAAGGCAGGATCCGCTGGGATTGGGAAGTCGGTAAACTGTTGGGTAATCTTTTGCACATCTAGCCAATATGGCCTAATTTTTGAACAGTTCCAAAAAATATGACATCTCCAGCAATAGTCAGAGATTTCTGGAGAATATTTACTAAGAACTGATGGAGTACGGTACCAGCGCGTTAAAAGCTTGTAATTATTTTCTTGAACACGGGTGCAAATGGAAGATTTCAAAGTCAGGTATACAATGGCCTGCCGTTAAGCAGATGTAAAGGTTCTATCGAGATCTCTTTCCAAGGTGTTAAGACTAGGCATAACAAAATCTTCAGGGGGGAGATCAATAGCGCATATATCTTAGAGAGGGATCGAGGGAGAGGGTCACTATCCTCGCAATATGATTCAAATGCTGTCAGACTACGTCAGAAATTCACCGGGGGATCCAAGGTTCGAAGATAATGCAGCAACTGTAGTGCTTGCCAGAAGTTTAACTCAAGTTGTCTGTCCGACTGCATTAGCACAGAGGCCAAGGGTCAACCATCGGAGCCCAAGAAATGAGAGGCTTGAAAACAGCCTCTCTCGATAAGTCCTTGGAACGGACCATGTTCTGTTCCCGGGTGGAAGCCAGGATTTCCCAGGATGGGGTACAGCAGCGAGTGGCTGGAGGAAAGCTCCAGATTCTGACAGGCCAAAGAGCAGATGCGGAGTGTGAGGTCAATACAAGGATGAGATTTAAGAAAAGCCGGTAGGGCAGCATAACACCACGGTGCTCTACGCAGGGGGACAGGACTGTACAGCTGTTCAATGGTCGTCCAAAGCTTATGTTTTTCGTGTCTACACCAATAAATTGCCCTTCCAAGGTGGGCGGCTTGATAATATTTGCATGCATCCGGCACTGCTACAGCACCGTGGCATTTGGATAATGTCATGAGACATCTACTTAGTCTGGGTCGTTTATGTGCCCAGAAATACTTGGTGAAAAGAGCATGAGTTTGACGGAAGAAGGCAGAGGGAATATAGATGGGCAAAGTCTGAAAGAGGTACAGAAACTTAGCCAAGATATACATCTTGATGATGTTGCAGCGACAGAACCATGAATGGAGTCCTTGGTGCCACTTCTCCAGTAGGATTTGTACTTTGCTGAATAAACGTGGGAAATTTAGGGCGAAGACATCCACTAATTTTGGTGGAATATAGGTGCCTAAATACTTTAGTGCAGTGGATGCCCATTTAAAATTAAAATTATGTTGTAGAGTCCGGAGCAAAGGGGAGGGTAAAGCAACCCCCATGGCTTCAGACATCCATCCCCCTGGCCACCACCACCACTGCACAGGGACGCCCCCAAATTACAGGGCACACAAATACAGCGGCAGGGGCAGGGAGGAGCGCAATGCACGGGAGATCCCCGGGAAGAAAGCCCATCGCCATGAAGAACAAGACACACCATCCAGGATCACAGGGCAGACGTCTTCCTACTCAGAAATACATGTCCCACTGCTGCCATCAGCATGAACATTACATACATACTACCTAACAGTGCTGTACAGCAAATGGCTAGATAATGGGTGGAACGTAGGCAACATAAAAATTAGTGGGAAAACAGACAACATAAACCAGGAACCCTAATTTGAACATAACAGGTAATCAGACATGTAGTAGATCCGGTCCTGGAAACACAAGATATAACCCAAATGTAATGAGCTTAAAGAAAAAGACATTCGTAATGCCAGAACAATAAAACATTGAGGAACAGAGCTCTCCTATACTCTGTTGTGAGCCCATAGTGTGTTCTTCATGGGTAGCAGAGGTCTCCACAGGACAGTGGGAACAGAACCAGTCAAACAGGCAGAACTGCAAAACCATTAAAGAAAAATTAAGGCGCAAAGCCCTTTATACGGTCAAGCAAAGGAGCGAGAAATACACGTGAGTCAGGCAGAAACATCCCATAGGGAATAGCCTAGGTATAGCTGTCAGACATTGTGTCAGACGTCAGTTAGATGTCAGATGTCAGTTTGAAGTCCACAGTATCAGTCATGGATCTCATAAGACTCACGGTCACTAGGTTGAGAGGAGTAGCACAGGCCACGAGAACTGCAGCTTTCACTTGCAGCTTGAGGATGAATTCCAGAAGCAGCAGCCGAAGGAGTGGATCATCTAGTAGGGTGCAGCAGGGGCTGGAGCCAGTTTGGGCCCAGGAACGCCACGATGCCAAGGAAGGCAAACAGGTCCGGCAGGCCATCCAGGTGGTGGAGTGGTAAAGACCCAAAGTCTCTCCACACAGATAATGAGATGGGGAAGCCCCATCTATACGTGCATCCCAGCTGTCTCATCCTGTCTAGCAGAGGACGGAGCAGCGTGCGGCACCGTAGGGTAGCTCTAGACAGATCCGGCAGTATTTTCACAGATGCACCGTCAAAGTCCACCTCTCCTACCTCCCAGGCTTTACGGAGAATGAGGTCATTATGGGTGTAGCGGTGCAGGTGGCAGACAACATCTATCGGCCTGTTGGGATCCAGTGAGTGTGGGCCCAGGGCCCTATGGACTCTATCAAATTCTAAGTCCTGTGGAGGTATTGAGGTGGCCAGTTGCTGGCAGCCAAAATCATAGGTTGCAATGACTTCTGACCCGAGGCCTCCAGGAGACCCGAGAACTGCAAACTATTGCATCGGCTTATATCCTCGAGCTCCTCCAGATTTATTTGTAGGGCAGCAACATGGGAAGCCTAAGAAGACTGGGCCTGCTCCAGCTGCAGGATGCTGCCTTCCCGGGAGGCAGCTGTAGATTCCCCTACTGAGACTCTGTCCGATAATTGTTGGACGTCATTTCGGACAAGCTGCATGTCCCGCCGGTGTGTTTCCTCTAAGCGGAGGACCAACGCCTCTATAACCGCCTTCATGGGTAGCACCTGAATTAGGGTTCTTAGGTCGGGGTCTCCCATTACCAAGCTCGAGGACGTCGATGGCCCAGGGGTATTCTGCTGGTGTGAGGACAAGGCGTCCGGTAAGCCGGAAAGTGACTCTGAGGCAGAGGATGAAGCTGGGGAAGCAGAAAGCACCGCCATCAGCGATGTCCCGCGAGGCTCTACACGCGGCTCCACTGTGCGGGCCCCAGGATGTTGAGGATCATGTACCATGGAAGAAGCGCTGGATCTCCGCTAATTCCTCACTCTACTCTTTTTGGCTGAGCTCATACCAGGGCACAATACTGCATATAAATGCTGAAAAGCTGAAGAGATGGCTGGAGCTCAGGCAGCACACGTCTCTACTCCATGTCCAGACCACACCCCCCAATTTATGGTTTTGTATATATTTAATTGTTATAGTGATTAAAACATTATTGTGGTTTGCGCAGGGGCATTTTTGGTTATGTTTACAAGCCAGTGGGGGCTTGTTTTAACCACTTAAGGACCGAGCCTCTTTTTGAGATTTGTTGTTTACAAGTTAAAAACAGGCTTTTTGCTAGAAAATTACTTAAAACCACCAAACATTATACATTTTTTTCTAACACCCTAGAGAATAAAATGGCGATCGTTGCAATACTTTCTCTCACACTGTATTTGCGCAGCGGTCTTACAAGCGCACTTTTTTTTTTAAAAATACACTTTTTTGAATTAAAAAATAAGACAACAGTAAAGTTAGCCCAGTTTTTTTTTATATTGTGAAAGATAATGTTACCCTGAGTAAATTGATACCCAACATGTCACGCTTCAAAATTGCGCCTGCTTGTGGAATGGCGACAAACTTTTACCCTTAAAAATCTCCATAGGCACGTTTAAAAAATTCTATAGGTTGCATGTTTTGAGTTACAGAGCAGATCTAGGGCTAGAATTATTGCTCTCGCTCTACTGATCGCGGCGATACCTCACATATGTGGTTTGAACACCATTTTCATATGCGGGCGCTACTCACGTATGTGTTCGCTTCTGCACGTGAGCTCAGCAGGACAGGGCGCGTTGAAGAAAAAAACTTTTTTTTTCTTATTTATTTACCTTTTATTTTTACACTGTTCTTTTTAAAAAAATGGTGTCACTTTTATTCCTATTACAAGGAATGTAAACATCCCTTGTAATAGAAAAAAAGCATGACAGGACCTCTTAAATATGAGATCTGGGGTCAAAAAGACCTCAGATCTCATATATACACTAAAATGCAATATAAAGTGGGAAGCGGCGGAGGGCACCGGAGCGCGGAGAATCTGCCACAGAGACCACTATTATCGGAAACCAGACCGCCGGCCGAACAAGAGGATACCAGGGTTATGGCAGATAGCTGCTGCCATAACAATGATATTCCTCTTTAAAGTTAGGACGTATATCGGCGTGCCGTTGGTCCGGAAATGGTTAAACAGTTTGCTAATTGTTGAGTGTTTGTAAATACTTTAATGGCCATAGTCTGGATAAAGGTGCAGCTTAAGAAAATAGGACATTCTTTTGAGGACTGTGAGGAGCACATATTTGGACAAAGAAAGCATCTGGTTTGCAGAAGATCTGAAAGCAGCAAACAACATCATCCTGAAGCAACTATTAATATTTTATAGGATTTATATAGTGCCAACAGATTACACAGCTCTTTACAATATAAAAGGAATACAGTACAGTTACTATCCAATAAAATACAGGAAGGTTGAGACGGCCCTACCCATAAGAGCTTACAATCTAATAGGGTGGGGCAAGTGGTACAGAAGGTTGTAACTGTGGGAGATGAGCTGATGGAAGTGATACAAGATTAGTTGGAGGCATGATAGGCTTCCATGAAAAGATGAGCTTTCAGGGATCGCCTAAAAGGCAGCCAGAGTAGGAGATAGCTGGACAGATCGAGGCAGAGAGTTCCAGAGAATGGGAGAGGTTCTGGGGAAGTCCTAGAGACGAGCATGGGAGAAGGAGACAAGGGAGTTTCTTAGCAGGAGTCTTGAAAGGAGCGGAGTGGACAGTTTGGGTGATGTTTGGAGACAAGGTTGGTGATGTAGCTCAGAGTTCTGAATGGCTTTGTATGTTGTTAGTATTTTGAATTAAATTCACTGGGTGATAGGAAGCCAGTGTAGGGCTCCCTAAACAAGAGTTGGGAACTTCAACGCCATCCACTATTCACATATAATGTCTTTGTCACATCGGTATAAATGCTGGGGTATATTCCTGACACTTGATAGAACTAATGAAGCCATCTGGATCAGTGGTGAAATGTCTTCAACTTTACAAAACAAGTCAAGTTAATTGTGACTAACTACTGCTATGTTTACCATGATTTAGACCTAAATGAATGAAAACTTTTAAAAACAGGCACAAGGGGGCGTGGCTGAGCACATGGAGCAGTAGGACGTGAGCTCCCACACACACCGGACTGAAAGAGGCTCTCAGCACTTCCTAGACTCGGCATAGAGGTCAGTAATGGGGAGGAGAAGTGGGGGAGACAGATGCCGTACCCCCGATCCACAAACTGAGGGGGAGATTGACCGTTTTTTCACCTGTTTGGGACAAAATCAGCACGCCCCCCCATCCAAGATGGCACCGACCCGATCCATAGGCACACATGTGGCCTCACAGGGAGCCGCTTCACAGCGCTCCACTCCCCATATGAAAACCAGTCAGCGTGCAAGATCCCCTACAGACTCAGAGAATGATTCTGTTCGCTCAGCCTGTCATTCCCCTGAAACACACTGGTCTTTTGGTAGATGGGACATGGAAGCTTACATCAAAGCTCTCCCCACCAGACATGATTTTGAGGCATGTGTACAAAGACTTGAACGCTCTTACAAGCAGGAAATTTCTGAGCTGCGCAGAGATGTTACAAGCAGGCTAGAAGATGTAGAACACAATGTAGAGGAGCCTGCCTCCACACTACAGTCACATGAAGTCATTTTACATGAGCACACTCTGCAGATACAGCAATTGATATACCACCAAGATGACCAAGAAAACAGAGCCAGACGTAACAATATACGCATCTGTGGCCTCCCTGAGTCTGTAGAAACTAAGGACCTGGCCCCCGCAGTCATCGCCATATTTAAAAACCTGCTCCAAAAGGATAAAGAAGCTTCCCTGGAACTTGATCGCGTACACAGAGCCCTTGGCCCTAAAAATCCAAGCCTGGAACAATCCCAGGGACGTGATTTGCAGAGTTCACTTTTATGTGATTAAAGATGCCATTATGCAAGCAGCATGCACCCAAGATGCAATATACTTCAATGACACCCAAGTGTCCCTACTGCCAGACATCTCTAAGCTGACCCTGGATATGCAGCGTGCTCTGAAACCCCTCACAGGAGCTCTTCAAGCAAAGCATATTAAATACCGCTGGGGTTTCCCATTTAACCTTTCTGCGTCCCATGAGGGGAAGTCAGCGATATTCCGCACACTGGGTGACCTCCCAAAATTTATCTGGACTTTTGAACTACCACAGATCCCAATTTGGGACTGGCCAATACGTGCAGCGACTCCTGGATTCCCGGTCGCACCTTTCTGGCAAAAGCGGTCCAAGAAGAACAAACGATCAAAGCCTGTAGCCTCCAAAGCAGCAGATGGATGAACCTCCGCCACATATAATTATTTCTCCCTTCACAGGCACCAAACCAGTGAAGCTGTCCCGGTTGACAGTTATATTTTTCGTAGGGACATTACGCTGCTAATATATTCTTCCTTTTTATACATACAGGTTTTGACTTTAAATCCTAGCAATATAGCCTCCTCTTACATGTGAGAGATTCCTGCCTGGAATTATTGCTACCCACCCTGTTTCAGGTTCCCTCCAGATCCTCCCCCCACCTCCTCATGTTGCACTGTTATTTCTAGAAACTAGGGAGTTGACCCTGCATGCTGTTAGTATACAATAAAGGACTGAAGTTGTTTTTCTCAGCTTTAAATTATGGTCCTAAATAAATCTTTTATATATGTTTTTGTTGTAAGAGAAAAATAATTGCAGCTTTGATGGCAAATGCCCAAGCACTCCCATATAAAAAAGATTAAGTGCTCATAAATCTAAATCAAATATAAATAGGAAATATTATTTTATCCATTAAATAAGTTCCAAAATGCTTTATCGACAGAAAGTATGTGAGTGATATATTCACATACTCAAGTCAAGAAGTTATATTCAACATATTTTCTAATTATGCTCAAATGAGAAAGCAAATCTGCTAGGAATCTGTACATCAATAGCTAAGTGTGATGCAATTACTTTTTTTTTTTGCAAAGCAGTACTTACATTTTACAGTGTACATACCTTGATTCATTTCTGATGGCACTGAGAATAAATTTTTGTGATGAAGGACAAACCTCTAATCTGTCTGAAGAGGCGTAATGTTCAGTTTCGTGATTTGTGTCCTGATCTTCAATTGTACCATCTGTTATAATATCCACAAAAATAAAACACAAGTTACTTGGCGGAATAGTGATTAGCATTGCGCTAGATAAGGATAACATCTTAACATGGAAAGAAGCTTTAATGAGTTTAAACAATCACAGCTGTTTTATGGCTCTAGTTCACAGCCACTGGAGGCTCAACACATCTCCCATTAGGCAACATACTCTGCAGCCATTCTCTAACAAGGAACATGGAAAACCAAAACAGGTATTTAGCAGTTACCATTAATGTAGACAAGCTGGCACTCCTTCTGGCTACAAATTATGGAACAATGTTAGAGCTGTTAACAAATATTTCAAACTGTTTTTTATTAGTGATTCTCTAGATACCAATGCCCAAAAAATATATTCATTATATATATATATATATATATATATATATATATATTATAATTTGTAGTCAGCATTTCAAAAAGGTACATCATTTGGATGATAATGATAATTGTTATTATCATTATTATTAATTATCTCTCACAAGCAACCAAAAGGTTAGTACATCCAAAACTAATATTTCACTTTTGAAATATGCTGGAGAGTTGACCACTTCCGGACCGCCCACCGTCATTTTACATCGGTACTTTGAAGGAGGATATCGGTTTAAGATAAAAGTGGTCTCTGCGGTGGATTCGCTGCAAGATCACTTTTATTGGCGGTGGGAGATCCGATGCCCTCTACCGCTTACCAGAGCTGTCGGCAGCGGTGGAGGCAATCGCTTCTGTCCCCTTGCTGGGTATGGAGACGAGTGAGGGGAAGATGGCCCCCACTCATCTCCATATCAATGCAGGGCAGAAGCAACGTCACTTCCACCCATAGCTCTTAAAGGGCCATTTTTTTTCTTCATTTTTTTAAATGACAACATTTTTAATTTTTATTTTTTTATTGCATCTTAATGTAAATATGAGATGTGAGGTCTTTTTGTCCCGACGAGCTCGCGCGCAGAAGCGAACGCATACGTGACTAGCGCCCGCATATGAAAACGGTGTTCAAACCACACATGTGAGGTATCGCCGCGATCGGTAGAGTGAGAGCAATAATTCTAGCCCTAGACCTCCTTTATAATGTAAAACATGCAACCTGTAGAATTTTTTAAACGTCACCTATGGAGATTTTTAAGGGTAAAAGTTTGTCGCCATTCCACGAGCGTGACAATGTTGGGTATCAATTTACTCAACCTAACATTATCTTTTGCAATATAAAAAAAAATTGGGCTAACTTTACTGTTGTCTTATTTTTTAATTTCAAAAAAGTGTATTTTTTCCAAAAAAAAGTGCACTGAGCAAATACGGTGTGACAGAAAGTATTGCAACGACCGCCATTTTATTCTCTAGGGTGTTAGAAAAAAAAAAAGTATAATGTTTGGGGGTTCTAAGTAATTTTCTAGCCTGTTTTTAACTTGTAAACAACAAATCTCAGAAAGAGGCTTGGTCCTTAAGTGGTTAAAGTGATTGTAAATGATCACCTTGTAAAACAACTGTAAAACAACTCATTCAGTTTAAAATATAAATGCAAGGCAAAACATCTTTGTATTGGTAAAAAAAAAAAACAAAAACAAAAAAAAACCATTATAAATACCTTTTTTTTCCCTTTTTTATAAGTGATCACATTCTCTCTGTTCTCAGCTGCATAAGAGCTGGGGGGACGGGGAGAAGCAGCAGCACACTGATCTTCCTAGTGAATGGCTGTGCAGTGGGGTCGTGTCAGGACAAGTCTGATCATTGGAAGAGAGCAGGCTAAGTTTCCAGCATAGCTAGAGAACTGATCATGCTGTGCTCTCCTGCTTAGTGTGGTCAGTTTTTAATAGTACAGCAGAGGGACTAGCAGGGATTTCACATAAAGGAAGCAATACAAAGAGAACAAGATACTTTTTCATACAAGTACATGGTACAGCAGGCACATATTAGGAGAATGAAGTGTTGGGGTAACAAAACGCTTTTAACCAATATACGTCGGCATAATGGCTCTCCTGGGCGAAACCTCGTATGGATATGTTGTACCCTTTAAGAGCCGCTAGAGGGTGGGTGCATGTGTGCCGCCGGGGGCGTGCTCGCCCGCTGCACGGCAGGGGACCTGATGAGCATGGCTGGCAGGCGCAATCACCACTGGCCACGCAAGATCGTGGGCACGAGCGCCAGCAAGGGGATTTGTGTGTGTAAAGTAAGAACAATGCTATGTCTCTTCCCCCAGTCAGTCCTATCCCCATACAGTTAGAACACATCTAGGGAACACACATTTAACCCCTTGATCACCCCCTAGTGTTAACCCCTTCCCTACCAGTGACATTTACACAGTAATCCGTGCATTCTTACAGAACTGATCGCTGTATAAATGTCAATGGTCCCAAAAATGTGTCTAAAGTGTCCGATCTGTCTGCCACAATGTCGCAGTACAGCTAAAAATCGCAGATCACCACCATTACTAGTAAAAAAAAAATGCCATAAATTTTTCCCATAGTTTGTAGACGCTATAACTTTTGCACAAACCAATCAATATACGCTTATTGCAATTTTTTTACCAAAAATATGTAGAAGAATATATATTGGCCTAAACTGATAAAGAAATTTGTTTTTAAAAACATTTTTGGGGATATTTATTATAGCAAAATGTAAATTGTCGCTCTTTATTTGTTTATAGTGCAAAAAAAAAAAAAAACGCAGAGGTGATCAAATACCACCAAAAGAAAGCTCTATTTGTGGGAAAAAAAAGGATTTTGTTTGGCTACAGCGTTGCATGACCGCGCAATTGTCAGTTAAAATGACGCAGTGCCAAATTTAAAAAGTGCTCTGGTCAGGAAGGAGGTAAAATCTTCCGGGGCTGAAGTGGTTAAAGAAGGTCTGTCATTTTCTTTTACTTTACTGTTCTGTCCCGTATGCGTCAAAGTACATGTAGTGCTTTGTCCTGTATTTCTAAGCGCTTTTGATCTATAGTTATGAGGTATGACCTGCTCCCCCCCCCCCCCCCCCCCGTACTGCAATGGCAGGAGGAATGCAGAGGATGACACGTCTCCCCTCCCTGAACATTTCTCTTGTCATTGCTTGTCTCAGGAAAGTGTTTACTGCCACAATAAATTGTAGATATGAATCAACCTGTCCCCTTTAAGGCTGTTTTTGAATCGGCCACATGATGAAGGAAGGAGAGCAGGTCGGGACCCACAATTAGGCTGCATTCACACCTGAGCGCAGCGTCTTGGAGCGATTTTCTGGCTTTCTTTTGTGCATTTTTTGCACGTTTTTGCACAACTTGTGTGTTTGTATGCAGCGTTTTTGGGCTTTGGCTTTTTTTTTATTAGCCAATAGAGAAAACTATTATCTGTTGCATCATTTGTTGCTAGGTATTCCAGCTTTTTTAGCTTTTCAATTAGCTTTTATTTCTTCTTTATTATTATTAATTTATTATAATGTTTTTTCGTTAGGGTAAGGGGTTCGAGTTCAGTTTAGGTTAGGGTTAGGATTAGGAGTTGGGGTTATTTGTTATTTATTTATTTTTAATGTATTTATTATTATATGAATAATAATAAATGAATAAATAAATACAAATTCAATTATTATTACTATTATTATTATTAATATTATTATTATTATTATTAACAATAATAATGTATTTTGGTGTTCGAGTTTGAGTATTTATTGTTATTTTATTATTAATATTATTATTAACAATAATAATGTATTTATATTTTTTAAGGCTAGAGGTTAATTATTATTTATTATTACATATTATTAATTTATTTTACTTATTTATGATGATTTTTAGTTATTTGTGCATTTATTTTACATTTATTTATTCATATATTATTACTATTTTATTTTTAAAACTTTTATATTGAGCAGAAAATCGCGCAAAAACGTGCGACAAAATGCGCGAATACTCACAAAAACGCACGAATGTCGGGTTTCCATTCATTACTATGAGAATAGAAACATGTCAAAAACGCCCAAATCTTCCCAATTTGAGCGACAGAAAAAGCTCCAGAACTTGTTTGAGCTTCAGGCGACATGGAGTGCAGATGTGAACCGTTTCCATAAAGAATCATTGAATTTTTTTCTCCTCCAGCGTTTTTGAGCTTCAAGCTGCGAGCTACAAAACGCTCAGGTGTGAATGCAGCCTAAGACCCCTTTCACACAGGAGGCGTTTTTCAGGCGCTAAAGGGCTAAAAATAGTGCTTATAAAGTGCCTGAAAAATGCCTCCCCTGCTTTCACACTGAGGTGCTGCGCTGGCAGGACGTTAAAAAAAAGTCCTGCAAGCAGCATCTTTGGGGCAGTGGAGGAGCGGTGCATACACTGCTCCTAAACCGTCCCTGGCCATTGAAGTGAATGGGCACAGCTGCCAAAGCACCTGGAAAGCGCTTCAGCAGCGGCGATACACGGGCGCATTTGACCCTTTCTTTGGCCGCTAGCGGGGGTTAAAAGCGCAGCGCTAGCGGCCAAATAGCACCGCTAAAACAGCATTAAAGCGCCGCTATAACTACCCCACGGCTCAGTGTGAAAGGGCTCTAAGGGTTAGAAAGCACAGAGACACTACACGTACTTTGTCCCATAGGGGTCAGAACTGTAAAATAAAAATTATAACAATGGCTTTTTATTTTTCTTAGAGGCTGCAGTGGTACTGTCAGATGCATGAGTTATCAAGCCGGCAAAACCAGTACAAGGAAGTCTTAGGGGTTGATTTACTAAAGGCAAACAGACTGTGCACTTTGCAAGTGCGGTTGCATGCTGCAAGGGCATTTGCGCCAGAGCTTAGTAAATGAGGGGAAGCTCTGCTGACTTCCGTTATCTAATCATGTGCAAGCAAAAATGCTATATTTTTTTTTTCCTTGCATGTGATTGGTAATCATTTAAAAAAATGAAGCTTCACCTCATTTTCTAAGCTCTGGAGCAAATACCCTTGCAGAGTTCCACTGCTCTTGCACAGTGTATTTGCCTTTAGTAAATCAACCCCACAATCTCCTTGTTGGATTAGCAAAGTGGGAACATCCCAAGGCAGCTAGGAAAAGGTAACCACTTAACACGTTTTGAAAGAAGGGTGTTAACATTGTAAGTGAAAAATTGCAGATGATAGTAAAGCTTGATACTGTTTTTTCTGATGAATCAAGCAATAAAAACCCATCTTTATCATGTAGTAAACACTACTGCAGCTTGAATTCTAGAGTCAGGTCTATACTACCAAAGCTTATAACAGTATAAAGGTTACCATGTAACCAATATTACATTACCAGAGTAAGGACTATGTTATCAGAATCAGGAGCCAGTGAGCACTTAGAGGATAAGGCCCCTTTCACACGGGGCGGATCTGCTGGACGGACTCCGCTAGCTCAGCGGGGGGAATGCTCCATTGATGTCTGTTGGATGACAGAACTGTTCTCTATGGGGAGATTGGATGAAAATGGACAGCCTGTCTGTTTTCATTTGATCCCATCTGATCCGCTGGACGGATGGCGAACGTATCGTCATCCATCTGTTTTGAGAGGATCTTGTCGGATTGGATGGCAGGTGGGTGTCAACGAACACATCTCCGTTGACATCTGTCTGCCTATAGAAGTCAATGGGTGGCCAGCTCGGATCCGCCTGAAAAATGGACAGGCAGATCCGAGCGGGCCAATCGTGTGAAAGGGACCTAATGCCCCATACACACGACCGGACTTTCCGTCAGAGTAGACTCTGACGGTCTTTCCAACGGAGTTCCGACGTGGTTCCACTGAAACGGACACGATCACACAAGTCTGTTAGTTTAGAACGCAATGACGTACCACAGGACTAGAAAAAGGAAGTTCAATAGCCAGTAGCCAATACCTGCCCTTGCATTGTTTTTGGTCCGTCGGATTAGCATGTAGATGAATGGTTTTCCCGGAATTGAGTCCGTCGGAAAGATTTGAATCATGTTCTATTTCTAGGTCCATCAGAATTTTAGAAAGAAAAAGTCTGACGAAGCCCACACACAATCGGAATGTCCGATGGAATGATTCCGTCCAACCTTTTCTGACGGAAATTCCGGTCGTGTGTACGCGGCATAAGTCATTTAGCATGGTGGATGTAAATTTGGTTTAGGGTCTGTGTCCACAGGCTTTGGGCTGGTATCCATCAAATCAGTTTGACTTTAGTTTGAGACAGATCATTGGGCATTCATTGGCAGGAGCATGTGATCTGCAATTGACCTGCTTTTGACTTGCTTTTACAGGTTTTGCATTCCCATAGATTTGTATAGGCATGCTAAACCCATCTGACATGAATAAAAGTCTGTCAACATAGACTGATGCAAATCTTAAAGCTTAGCTCCAAGCACACAAAACTTTTGATCAAATATATCCCTCAGTATCTAATATCTATCTGTGTGCAGCAAATACCTGCTTCTTTATGTTGAAAAAGTATCAGTGACATCATCACTACGCGGCACGTCTGTGAAGAGCACACAGGCTTTGTGTCTGTGCCTTACTACCTCAACCTACCATGATAAATGTGGTAATTTTTATGCTTTCAGCAACATGCGCTTTGCATACTGTTCCACTGAGGCCCACTCCAGGGCTTCTGTGCAAAAATAGTAACTTAATCTGTGTAGGTCTGTTCCTTCCCCTTTCTGGGCCATAGTCTTGAAGTATTGAGAACCTGAGAACCTTCTAGTACATGTGTATATATGTGTGTGTATATATATATATATATATATATATATGTGTATGTGTATATATGTATATATATATATATATATATATATATATATATATATATATATATATATATATATATATACACATATACATACACACACACCCACAGTACCTCACAAAAATTTTTGTAAATATTTTATTATATCTTTTTATGTGACAACACTGAAGAAATGACACTTTGCTACAATGTAAAGTAGTGAGTGTACAGCTTGTATAACAGTGTAAATTTGCTGTCCCCTCAAAATAACTCAACACACAGCCATTAATGTCTAAACCTCTGGCAACGAAAGCGAGTACACCTCTAAGTGAAAATGTCCAAATTGGGCCCAATTAGCCATTTTCCCTCCCCGATGGCATGTGACTAGTTAGTATTACAAGGTCTCAGGTCTGAATGGGGAGCAGGTGTGTTAAAGTTGGTGTTATCGCTCTCGCTCTCTCATACTGGTCACTGGAAGTTCAAAATGGCACCTCATTGCAAAGAACTTTCTGAGGATCTGAAAAAAAGATTTGTTGCTCGACATAAAGATGGCCTAGGCTATAAGAAGATTACCAAGACCCTAAAACTGAGCTGCAGCACGGTGGCCAAGGCCATACAGCGGTTTAACAGAACAGGTTCCACTGAGAACAGGCCTCGCCATGGTCGATCAAAGAAGTTGAGGGCACGTGCTCAGTGTCATATCCAGAGGTTGTCTTTGGGAAATAGACAAATGAGTGCTGCCAGCATTGCTGCAGAGGTTGAAGGGGTTGGGGGTCAGCCTGTCAGTGCTCAGACCATATGCCGCACACTGCATCATATTGGTCTGCATGGCTGTCACCCCAGAAGAAAGCCTCTTCTAAAGATGATGCACAAGAATATCCGCAAACACTTTGCTGAAGACAAGAAAACTAAGGACATAGATTACTGGAACGATGTCCTGTGCTCTGATGAGACTAAGGTAAACTTATTTGATTCAGATGGTGTCAAGCGTGTGTGGCGGCCACCAGGTGAGGAGTACAAAGACAAGTGTGCCTTGCCTACAGTCAGGCATGGTGGTGGGAGTGTAATGGTCTTGGGCTGCATGAGTGCTGCCGGCACTGGGGAGCTACAGTTCATTGAGGGAACCATTAATGCCAACATGTACTGTGACATACTTAAGCAGAGCATGATACCCTCCCTTTGGAGACTCGGCCACAGGGCAGTATTCCAACATAATGACCCCAAACACACCTCCAAGACGACCACAGCCTTGCTAAAGAAGCTGAGGGTAAAGGTGATGGACTGGCCAAGCATGTCTCCAGACCTAAACCCTATTGAGCATCTGTGGGGCTTCCTCAAACCGAAGGTGGAGGAGTGCAAGGTCTCTAACATCCACCAGCTCTGTGATGTCATCATGGAGGAGTGGAAGAGGACTCCAGCGGCAACCTGTGAAGCTCTGGTGATCTCCATGTCCAAGAGGGTTAAGGCAGTGCTGGAAAATAATGGAGGCCACACAAAATATTGACCCTTTGGGCCCAATTTGGACATTTTCACTTAGGAGTGTACTCACTTTTGTTGTAGCGGTTTAGACATTAACCCCCCTGGCGGTATTCCCGAGTCTGGCTCGGGTTGGATTTTTCATACCAAAAGCGGTATCCCCGAGCCAGACTCGGGCTTGCATCGCAGGATCCAGGAAGAGCATACTTACCTTGTCCCCTGGATCCTGCGATGTCTCCCCGCTGTGATCGGCGAGCCGCTGTGTCTCGCTCGATTCACAGTGCCGAGCTCCGTTCCCTGCGAGCGTTGCGACGCACGGGGATGGAGTTCGGCGGTAAATTCAAAAGTGAAACACACAGTATAGATACAGCATACTGTAATCTTACAGATTACAGTACTGTATCAAATAACTACACATCCCCTTTGTCCCTAGTGGTCTGCCCAGTGTCCTGCATGCAGTTTTATATATATAAAACTGTTCTTTCTGCCAGGAAACTGGAGATTGTCCATAGCAACCAAAACTGTCTCTTTACATCAAAAGTGGTTTTAGAGCAGCTAGAAAAAAGCGATAATAAATTAGAATCACTTGCAGAATTGAGCGATAGTGATTTGTGAGGAGATCCGTAATCAAACACTAAAAGTAACAAAAGCTAAAATTCTGCAACTGAGCAAATTTCAGTGTTTTTGATTTGATTACATTATTATATAATTTTTATTATTATTATATTATTATTTGTTATAATTATTTATAGTTATTTATTATATTATAATTTTTTATTTCGTTTTTCAAACTTTATCATACCCGGGATGTCTACTAGACTCTTGTTTGGACAGATTTAAGTGAACTATTCCTAAGAATTACAGGCCTACAATATAAAACGCCAAATTTCTGTGCAAAATAATTGTACCGCTTTCAGCACCTAAAATCAGAAATAATCATACCGCCAGGGAGGTTAATGGCTGTGTGTTGAGTTATTTTGAGGGGACAGCAAATTTACACTGTTATACAAGCTGTACACTCACTGCTTTACATTGTAGCAAAGTGTCATTTCTTCAGTGTTCTCACATGAAAAGATATAATAATATATTTACAAAAATGTGAGAGGTGTACTCACTTTTGTGAGCTTTTATATAATATATATATAAAATTTAAGTGACTCTTTAAGTATGTGACTATGTGCTGTTGATGTTGATGATTAATGCTACTTGCAAGCTGGCTAATAAGTACTAATGACATGATTAATTTTTACCACTCACAGACCTTGCAGTCTAAAGTTCCTACCCATTCCACAACAAATATAAAGAAGTCTAATAAGACTCATGATTATTACATGAACAATATATATATATATTTTTTTACAAAGCCATACGCATATGTCTCTCATATGGCTTAGGGCAGCATTGATCTACAAAAGAAATACATTCTTTCAAGTAAAAAAGTAAATTTAGGACCTTTTGGGGAGGATTTTATATCAATATTACATTGTTTCTGCTCAATATATTGATTGTGAATACAAAAGAGCTTATTATTTGGAAGGTACATTTTTCAAACAGACGGACTGATTTACATCTCACATACCCCCGAGGTACACAACACTAATCACCAGTAAGACCTCTTTGGTGGCTTTGAACAATAATACATCTATAAATTTATTTAGCTTTTCCAAGTAAAGTGAGTGGCACATAAGTTCAACACAAATGGAAAATACTGCATTTGCATACTAACCAGATTCAAAAGGAGTAATGGTGATTACTGCATAAGCATTTTGGTTATATAATGAGAATAAACATGACAATACTACACAGAATACAAGAACGTTCTATGTGCAGTTTATGCCAAGTATGTGTAAATTTGCGTAATTAACATAGTCACATCAACATTGATGGTTAGGTCTTTTCATCTAAATGATAATTCAGCTGCTTTTTGGAAACCATTGTTCACAGAGAATTAAATATTAACTGATAGCGTATTATAAAACATTACAGCACAATACAAAGGTTATTCTTCAAATCTGTATTTAAACTCTAAATCTATTTTTCAGTATGTCTGGCATCATACCTCACCTTATACAGTTTTCTTAAGCAAATCATTTCATGTGAATATGTTGCAAAGATCTTACCAGTAGCAGTACTTCTTGTTGCACGCTGACAATACTAAGCTACTGCCTCATTGTAGCAATGTCAACCTTCAGTTGGCCATTGGGCTGCCTATTTGATAAACCTGATAGGCAGTCCAATGGCCAACTGAATGATGACACATGGCAGGGTGACAACGCCACCCTGCAAGGCAATGGTTTAGTATTGTCAGGCAACAGGAAGTGCTGTTACTGGCAGGATCTCCAAGTAAGAGACTTTACATCAGATTTATACAAAATATTTGCTTAAAACTGTATATAGTGAGGCAAGTAGGCAGGGCCTAGGTCTGGTGTACTCAAACTGGGAGAAACCACACACACATAGTTCTTGATTAGGGATGAGCTTCGTGTTCGAGTCAAACCCATGTTCGACTCGAACATCGTCTGTTCGCCCGTTCGGCGAATTGCGAATGATATGGGCCATTTGCGCCAAATTCGTGTGGCGCATCGCAGCCCATAATTCACTGCGGCATCGCAGTGCATTGCTGGCTGATGATTGGCCAAGCATGCACTATGACCCGCATGCTTGGCCAATCACAGCGCCGTCAGTAGAGAGAGCTGTAATTGGCCAAAGCCACAGTGGCTTTGGCCAATTATGGCTCAGGGGGTTTAGAACACGCCCCACACTATATAAGGCCGCCTGCATGG
This sequence comes from Aquarana catesbeiana, assembly GCF_042186555.1. Taxonomy (NCBI): domain Eukaryota; kingdom Metazoa; phylum Chordata; class Amphibia; order Anura; family Ranidae; genus Aquarana; species Aquarana catesbeiana. The sequence goes on along the minus strand of NC_133326.1, from coordinate 81,240,781 downwards.
CGGCCCTGTGTAGTCTGTTCCGGCGTGCTTAGAGAGAGAGAGACAGTGTCATTTCATTTGAGTTAGCTAGATTAGGCAGGACAGTCAGTGAGTTAGCTGCACTTACAGTGTATTGTGTATATATATACATCCCAGGTGTTGTGTGTATATATATATATATATATATATATATATATATATACACTGTATTCAGTTTAGCTAAATCTGTTCCTGTTATCTTCCTACTGACAGGCAGGCTTGTCTTGTTACAGTATTTACAGCCACCCGAAGAAAATTGCTGGTGTTTTTTTGATCCTATTAGTACCACAGTCAGGCAGCTAGACTATTTACAGTTAGTGTAGTGCATCCTCCTCAGAGTGTTCAGTTAAAGCTACAAGTTAGTTTAGTGTGACCTCTGCACAGTGTTCAGCTAAAGCTACAAGTTAGTGTAGTGTGTCCTCCTAACAGTATCCAGCTAAAACTACAAGTTAGTTTTTTGCGAGCTCTGCATATTGTTCACCTAAAGCTACCTGTCGAAGGTTGGTGGTGTTTTCCTGATCCTATCACTACCGCAGGCAGCTAAATAAGCTACAAGTTATTTTTTTGCGAGCTCTGCACAGTGTTCAGCTAAAACTACAAGTTAGTGTAGTGCGAGCTCTGTACAGTGTTCAGCTAGAGCTACCTGTAGAAGGTTGGTGGTGTTTTCCTGATCCTATCACTACCGCAGGCAGCTAAATAAGCTACAAGTTAGTTTTTTGCGAACTCTGCACAGTGTTCAGCTAAAACTACAAGTTAGTGTAGTGCGAGCTCTGCACAGTGTTCAGCTAAAGCTACCTGTAGAAGGTTGGTGGTGTTTTCCTGATCCTATCACTACCGCAGGCAGCTAAATAAGCTACAAGTTATTTTTTTGCGAGCTCTGCACAGTGTTCAGCTAAAACTACAAGTTAGTGTAGTGCGAGCTCTGTACAGTGTTCAGCTAAAGCTACCTGTAGAAGGTTGGTGGTGTTTTCCTGATCCTATCACTACCGCAGGCAGCTAAATAAGCTACAAGTTATTTTTTTGCGAGCTCTGCACAGTGTTCAGCTAAAGCTACCTGTAGAAGATTGGTGGTGTTCTTATACTGCAGGCAGGCAGTTGATTTTGCTAGCTGCAGTATCAATATATATATATATTTATATATATATATATATATATATATATATATATATATATATATATCCCAGCTTAGTGCAGCTACAGGCCATTAGTATGTCTGGAAGGCCAACAAGGAGAGGCAGACAGTCACAAGCCAATAAAAGAGGGCAAGCAGGCTCTGTGTCTAGAGGCAACAGTGCTGGTCGTGGAGATGGTGCATCCTCATCAGCACGTGGCCGTGGGACGCGCTTGGTCTTTTTTTTCGGCAGCTGGCCGTGCAACATGCAGAAGACTTGGTTGAGTGGATGACCAAGTCGTCCTCATCCTCCTCATCCTCTCTCACCCATGCTCAGGGTACTTTGTCTGGCAAAGTAGCTGCCAACACGGCTTCTTCCCTCGGCTCAATGGCATCAGTGACTCCTTCCCTAGCCCCACCTTGTCCTCCTGAGGAGTCCCTCGAACTGTTTGACCACAGTGTTGGGTACATGCTCCAGGAGGATGCCCAGCGTTTAGAAGGCTCTGATGATGATACTGAGCTAGATGAAGGCAGTAACGTGAGCACGGACAGAGGGGGTGCCCAAGAAGGACAGCAATCTGGCAGTCATGCTCCCCCTGCTGCAGCATACTGCCAGGTTTGCTCCAGTGATGAGGAGGGAGGGGATGATGAGGTCACTGACTCAACGTGGTTTGCCTGATAGGAGAAAAGAGGAGGAGGCACATCACAAACGAGACAGGATGCCCTCCAGGGGCCAGCCTAAGGGCAGCACACTGACTGCATCACACCCCAAAGCTCTGCATGTGCAGGGCGCTGCTGTCTCTGCGCGTTATTCCAAAAGTTATTTGGTGTGGGCCTTTTTTGAGACGAGTGCATCAGATCGCACTGCTGCTATTTGCAACATATGTCTCAAGCGTATCTCGCGTGGCCAAAACATCTCCCGCTTGGGCACCACATGCTTGACCAGACATATGTTGACCTGCCATGCAGTTTGTTGGCAAGCGTATCTAAAAGACCCACACCAAAGAACAAAGAGGACCTCTCCTTGCTCCTTATCAGCTGAGATCTCCAACCCCACTATACCTTCAGTCCTCTCTGAGACCTGCACTGAGAGGAATGAAGGTGTAGAATTAGGTGTGTCACAGCCAAGGACTTGTGGGCAATCTGCTTTCGGTACACTGACGTCAGATTGTACCAGGCAAATTTCCCTGCCCCAGCTGCTGCACCGCCGAAAGAAGTTTGCTCCCAGCCATCCACATGCCCAGCGGTTGAATGCTAGCTTGGCAAAATTGCTAGCACTTCAGCTGCTGCCTTTTCAGTTGAAAAGAAAAACGTGACAAACACAAAGGAACTCTTCTATGAGGACAATTCAGTGATATAGGTACAAATCTTTATTGAAGACTATCCAAAAGTAAAATTCCATATATAAATGACTGTTAAACTACAACCCTATTCCTAGTACACATTAAAATTTAAAATGTAATGTGTACTGGGAATAGGGCTGTAGTTTAACAGTCATTTATATATGGAATTTTACTTTTGGATAGTCTTCAATAAAGATTTGTACCTATATCACTGAATTGTCCTCATAGAAGAGTTCCTTTGTGCTTGTCACGTTTTTCTTTTGGATTTAATCATAACTCAGAGGACTACTAAATCCTAGTGTCTCTGGATTGCTATCTATTATCCGAGATACTTGGTTTAGACGGTGGAACCATTTAGAAATCCCCATTACAGGTTCAGGCCAAGATATGGCCAGTATGTTCTAAAGGGGGATTTTCGGATCGGTATTTAGGAGCAGTTGAGAATCCCCTTTTGTTTTTCTTCTCTTTTTTTCTTTGCCTTTTCAGTTGGTAGACTCTGCCCCCTTCCGTGAGTTTGTGGAATGTGTGGTTCCTCAGTGGCAGGTAACCAAACATCACTTTTTCTCACGGAAGGCTATTCTGGCTCTCTACCGGCATGTGGAAGGCAATGTCCATGCCTCGCTGGACAGGAAGGTCAGCGGTAAGGTGCATATTACCGCTGATTCATGGTCCAGCAGGCATGGACAGGGACGTTACCTAAGTTTCACCGCGCATTGGGTGACTCTGCTGGCAGCTGGGAAGGATGCAGGACAAGGTGCAGTAGTGTTAGAGGTTGTTCCACCACCACGCCTCCAAAATGCCACTACTAATGATTGTGACACACCTCTCTCCTCCACCCCCTCTTCTTCTTCCTCCATGGCCTCTTCCTGTGCTTTGTCCTCAGAACCAGCGGTGCTCCGTAGCCGTTCAAGGGGCTACGCAAGTGTGCAGGCCAAAAGATGCCATGCGGTGCTTGAGCTGGTGTGCTTGGGGTACAGGAGCCACACTGGGGCAGAGGTTCTGTCAGCTCTGCAGGGGCAGGTTCAGAGGTGGTTGACACCACGCCAACTTAAGGCAGGAATGGTGGTTTGTGACAATGGCACCAACCTCCTCTCTGCCCTCCGACAAGGACAAATGACCCATGTGCCCTGTTTGGCTCTCGTCCTTAACTTGGTGGTGCAGCGGTTCTTGGGCAGGTAGCCGGGCTTACAGGATGTCCTGAGGCAGGCCAGGAAAGTCTGTGTGCATTTCCGCCAGTCATATAATGCCAGTGCTCAGCTGGCAGACCTCCAAAAGGAGTTTAACCTGCCCAAGAACCGCCTAATCTGTGACATGCCCACCAGGTGGAACTCAACGTTGGCCATGCTGCAGCGGCTGCACATGCAGCAGAGAGCCATCAATGATAACCTGTGCGACTATGGCACCAGGACAGGGTCAGGGGAGCTTGTTTTTTTTCCCCACGCCAGTGGGCCATGATCAGGGATGCATGCACTGTCCTGTCACCATTTGAGGAGGCCACGAGGATGGTGAGCAGTGACAGTGCATGCATCAGTGACACTGTCCCCCTTGTCTACCTGTTGGAGAACACACTGCGTGGAATAATGGACAGTGCACTTGAGGCAGAACAGAGGCAGGAAGAGGAGGACTTCCTTAGCTCTCAAGGCCCCCTTTATCCAAACAGTGTTCCTGCATGCCCGCCGATCACACAGGAAGAGGAGGAGGAGGATTGTGTCAGTATGGAGGTGGAGCCTGGCACTCAGCATCAGCAGCAGTCTTTAAGGGATCAGTACCAACAAAAACATGGACTTGTACGTGGCTGGGAAGAGGTGGCTGCGGACCATGTCGTCCTTAGTGACCCAGAGGACTCCGGACCAAATGCCTCAGCAAACCTACGCTGCATGGCCTCCCTGATCCTGCAAAGCCTGCGTAAGGATCCTCGTATTCGTGGTATCAAGGAGAAGGACCAATACTGGCTGGCAACCCTCCTTGATCCACGTTACAAGGGTAAGGTTGCGGACCTTATCTTGCCGTCGCAGAGGGAGCAGAGGATGAAACATCTTCGGGAGGCCTTGCAGAAAGGTCTGTGCAACGCATTCCCAGAAACTGGGAGGTTACAAACTCCTGTTTCTGGACAACGTGTTGCTGAGGCTTCGGTCAGTCAAAGAAGGAGCGGTGGAGAAGGTGGCCATCTGACTGATGCATTCAGACAATTTTTTAGTCCGCAGCCCCAAGGTATGATTGGTTCCAGTAACCATCGCCAATGTCTGTTTTACATGGTGCAGGAATACCTAGGGGCAAGATCTGACTTGGACATCTTTCCCACCGAAAATCCTCTGGGTTACTGGGTCTTGAGGATGGATCACTGGCCAGAGCTTGCACAGTATGCAATTGAGCTACTGGCCTGTCCTGCATCCAGCGTTCTTTCAGAACGCACATTCAGTGCTGCTGGAGGCTTTGTAACCAATCACAGGGTGTGTCTGTCCACAGACTCGGTCGATCGACTGACCTTCATAAAAATGAATCAGTCTTGGATGACCACCAGCTACCAAGCACCTGATGCTGATGTAACCGAATAATTTTTTTTGAAATCTCAGATCCCTTCAAAGACTGCCTATGCTGATGCTGAGTGACTATCCTGAGTAATTATCCTCTTCCTGCTCAATGATCACGCTGATAGCTTGTAAGAACATTTTTGGTTCTGGGCGCCGCCACCAGTGCTTAAGGCCCAATTTTTCAGCCCGTGTTTAATAGAGGCGTGTAATTACAATTTTTGATGCAATACTTTGCAGCAGGGCTCGTTCCTGCGTTCCAACTAGAGTATCTGTGAGGGGTTGCAGTGTTGTGGCACCAGCACCATTGCCTAAGGCCCAATTTTTCAGCCCCTGTTCAACAGGGGCATGTAATTACAATTCTTGATTTAATATTTCACAGCAGGGCCCGTTTCTGCGCCCACCAAGAGCGAGTGAGGACTTACAGTGTTGTGGCACCAGCACCACCACCACCACCAAAGGCCCAATTTTTCTGCCTCTGTTCAACAGGGGCATGTAATTACAATTCTTGATCTAATATTTCACTGCAGGGCCCTGTGAGGGCAGTGTTGTGGCCACAACGCCTAAGGCCCAAATTTCTGCTGAGTATATTGGGCAGGCCCCTACTTTCAAACATCCAACTTACAAAAGACTCTTGCAAACGGAAGGAGACAACAGGAAGTGAGATGAAATCTACCCCTAGGAAGGAAAATTCTCTCCTGTAAGAGTTAATATGGGAAAAACATTTCTCCTTTCCACTGATGCTTTATCACCAATCCTTGTTTCACAAAAAAAAACTAATTTTCAAAAAACATTTGTCATTGGGACAAAAAGTGAGGTGAAATCTTCTGAAGAGGAGCACAGACAGCAAAACAAATGTCACAGGGGTGATAACACTTCCCTATGTTTTCCAAAAAGCATAAAATAGATTTTTTGGCTGGAGCTAAACACGTTAAAAACGTACCAGTTCAAAATTACAAACAGATTCTACTTAACAACAAACCTACAGTTCCTGTCTTGTTTGCACCACCTGTATACTGCTGTTCAGAGTACAGAGCCTGTATACTGGTGTTTCCTTTTTTAATTTGGGTGCGGGGTTCCCCTTAATATCCATACAAGACCCAAAGGGCCTGGTAATGGACTGGGGGGGGGTACCCATGCCGTTTGTCTCACTGATTTTTATCCATATTGCCAGGACCCGACATTACATTAAAGCTGCAAGCAGTTTTAAATGACTTTTTTTCCTTTAAAAATTACATTTTGTGCAGGGACTGTTCTAAGCACGGGAAACACGCACCACTTTACAGGCATACTATAGACACCCCCCAGGTACAATATTTAAAGGAATATTTCACTTTTTTTTTTTTTTACTTTAAGCATCATTAAAATCACTGCTCCCGAAAAAATGGCCGTTTTTAAAAGTTTTTTTTGCATTGAAACATGTCCCCTGGGGCAGGACCCAGGTCCCCAAACCCTTTTTAGGACAATACCATGCAAATTAGCCTTTAAAATGTGCACTTTTGATTTTGAACGTTCGAGTCCCATAGAAGTCAATGGGGTTCTAACGTTTGTGCAAATTTTCAGTCCGTTCGCAGGTTCCGGTGCGAACCGAACCGGGGGGTGTTCGGTTCATCCCTATTCTTGATGTTGTAATGTATCTTGTATATTGGATAAAGGTTAGCACTAAAGAATATAGACAGTTTCTGATATTAGGCAAAATAGCAGTAGGTGATTGTACAGTATCATCAGGCTTTGGCCGTATTACTGGTGAACAGCGTCTGCTAGAGGTGTGGTGTCTTTGCAATATTCTGGGAGGAACTCTGCTGCTCTTAAAAAGAACCCTGTTTTACTGGTCTGGATACTGGAATGTTTCCTCTAAACAGGCATTTTCCCTAAGCTGACCTTGCTCACCAGGGACCTCTCCTTGTACTTTTTTTACTCTCCCTACAAGCAGACCTCCAGGTATGTCTTTGAAAGACACTGATTTATAAGGTTCTTTGCCAAGATGGCTGCCAGGAGTCACCAAAATTTTGCAGAATCCAATCAGACAGCTGCTACCTCTGGACAAATGGAGTCCAGGAGGGTACAATTCCATTTATAGACTCCTCTCCAACTGTACAATGGCACAATGCCACCTAGTTAATGGAGAAATTCCTGCACCTACCTGTAGGAATAAAACGATTGTACTGAAAAATAGATTTAGGGCAAATGTACACTCAGACAAACTTGATGATGATGGTGGAAAAAAATTTGATATGTACAAGCACATGCCTAATTTTTATTTAAATTGAGGGTTAGGTATCAGGTTTTTGGATTATCAGGTTTTATTGCTCTTTGTGTTGTGAGAGCTTTCCTTTTTTTATGTCCTAGTGACAGGTGGCTGCCAAAACCACAATGGGGGAAAAAGCTTATTCCCAGGGAAGACACCAACAAAAATAAACCTTAAAGAGGTTTTTAATCTTTTCCATTATGTTAAACATCGAAACAAATGTGTTCTTGTTATAGTCCTTTTTAAACTTCTATTAAAGTCATAGAAGGTAATGGGAAGAATCAATTTCCATCACAGCAGAAAACAGTGCTGTAGGATTCTATGATGGCCTAGGTATATGCTCACATAATCACTGTGACCAAATGATCACAAAGGATCAGCTAATCTGGACTTTATGGATCATCATGAGGTCATGTGATGAAATATCTAGGGAGTGGCACATGCAGAGTAGAAAAATTATTTTCTATTCCTTTAAACTACACATGTGATGAGAACAGTATGTAAGATGTCATTGTTGGCTGTGTCTGGCTTCAGTACTTCTGAATCTATATACTGGAAAAAGTATGCAGCAAATAGGAAAAATATGGAATTCTTCATCTCTATACTTAATATCAGTGATCGAAAAGTGTTCAAGCTCAACACTAGGACAAGAGGTACAGTAGGTCCTGATGTTCTGAACTCACAGGAAGTTGATTAAAGTGTTTGTTACCCCAGCCTTTCAAATTCCTGATATGTGCCTGTTGTGCCATGTACTTGTATGAAAACGTATTCTGTTCTCTTTGTGTTGCTTCCTTTATGTGAAATTCCTGGATCTCCTGTCAGATCCTCAGCTTTCCTATTACAAAACTGACCACACTAAGCAGTTTGCACTTTGCCATAATTATTGACGTTAATAACTTTGCTCACCGACTTACTCTTAAAAAACACTATTAGCACCTGAAATCTTTTGCATCTTCACTGGACAATTCTTCATCTTCTTTTTCCTGATTCTACTTTTTCAATTGAGTTTGATTTCTAGGATGTATGTGTAGCATTAACTCACGGCGGAGCTGCTAATTTAAAGCGGGCTGTTTGCGTCACCTTTTTACCTGTGGTTTCACCAACACTGGGTCTAGGGTCCCCGTTGAGCTCGTTATCAGATAATATAGGCAACAGTCACTTTAGTACTTTTCCAATGCTTTAATGGGAGATAACTGGAAGAAGTAGCAGGAAAGAGGTAGAAGAAGAGTTGCAGGGAAGTTCAAATACCTTTTCTTGGTGTATCACTAAGGAATTGAAATCTCAAGGGTGAATATATCCTCCGTTCAGGATTGAATCTTTGCCCGCCCGGATAGGTCTCTCTCACTAACCTAGCAGTTGGAACGCAGCAGGAACAAAACATCTCTGCCACAGACTTGAGTGAAACAAAACTGTACGATCCTCTGCCACAGGATGTAGTAGTTTTTCGATGAACAGCAAACACAGTACCAGAAACTTTAAGCTGACCTGGCAGTACTTGTGCGGTAGATTCGTTTAAGATGTGTCCTTCAATCGAGTCACCAGGCCCTTCTTAAGACCAGCCTTGCATGGTCCCTTCCAAGATGGGTCCTCCCCTGGATCTTCCCGATTGTCCAGCTTCTTCCCGCAGGACAGACAGCACAGGACCATCCCAGCGACAGCAGGCCCCAGACAGGCCCCTGGGCCCACCCGCACGGCTGCCGCAACGCAACCCTCCAGGCCGGAGGGCCGCGAGGTAAAACTCACTAACACATGCCTCTAGGCCAGGAGGGCCACGAGGTAAAGCACTCAGAAACATGGCGTCTGTCCCATAAATGCCCTCTCCCAGAATGAAACCCGGAGGACCACTTCCACTGAGTTGTCTATGGGACAGAAGAGCACTCATATACTTCAGCTTGCTGCTTTCCAACACTGACCCATGGTGACAACGACACCCACAGGCAGAATGTGGAACTGCACGCAACACAGCCAAACTGGAACAGAGGCTAATCTAACAATAAATTGAATCTGAACTATGTATAGCACAGATGACCCACTAAATTTACATATAAGCGGTAGATTGGAAAATCTACCAGCGCTACAATTGTGTACCCTCAATACACATGGTTATTCAAGTATTCGCATTGATGACAAAATTGGACCACCAGGTTGTTGTTTTTTGAGGGGGGTGGGGGATTTCTCTTTTGTTTTCCTGAATTAGTGGTGGGGAAGATTTAAGATAACTTCATTTTAAGCCATGCTTCAATATGTCTTTACCTGTAAGCTAAGTTTGACTCTCGTATGAAGATTACTTCATACATTGCTCATATATATTATTGTATTCGAGTGCACTCTTGTAGGAAGTCAATTTATCACAATGTATGTGTTGTTTTTAAGCTTGTTGATATTAAAATGAATGCAAGTTTTTAAAGGACTATTTTGGACTACATATCCTATGCTTTTGGGAGGATTTGTATGTCCTTTTTTCTTTTTTTTGCTTTTGAGCTGCTTTTGTGGCTTATTCCCTTTTGGATGCATATTCATTTTTATAATTTTTTCATTGTTCCCCATCACTGTATTTTTAGTGCACACATTTATCCATATTTAGCCGTTTTTTGAATATAATATATTTTCTTTTTGCAATCGCACATCAGCTTTTTCATGCTGTGTCATACCAGTGTATGTCTAATGTTCACCTGATACCTATTTTTCTTAACCACTTGTTTACTGGACACCTATACCCCCTTCCTGACCAGACCAATTTTCAGTTTTCAGCACTTTGAATGACAATCATACAGCACTGTACCCAAACAAAATGTTTATCATTTTTTTCACACAAATAGAGCTTTCTTTTGGTAGTATTTAACCGCTTCAGCCCTGGAAGATTTTACCCCCTTCCTGACCAGAGCACTTTTTGCGGTTCGGCATTGCGTCGCTTTAACTGACATGAAGGGGCGATGAAGGGGTTAAGTGTGTCCTAGGGAGTGATTCTAACCATGGGGGGATGGGCTTCAAGTCACATGACAGCGATCACTGCTCCCGATCAGAAAGAGCAGTGATCTCTGTCCTGACACAAGGCAGAACGGTAAAATGCCTTGTTTACTTCCCCATTTTGCGGCTCTGTGACACGATCGCCAGGAGACCAGTGGACATCGCGTCCACCAGTCCCGTGTGCACGGTCATGCTATACGCGGCAGCACGCGCTTGCTATCCTCGCCTCTTAAAGGGGACGTACAGGTACGTCCATTTGCCCACCACTGCCATTGTGTGGACGTATATAGGCGTGCAGCGGTCGGCAAGTGGTTAATCACCACTGGGGTTTTTTTTATTTTTTGCTAAAGAAAAAAAGAAGACCAAAGATTTTGAAAAAAATATATATATTTTTCATAGTTTGTTATAAAACTTTGCAAACAGGTAATTTTTCTCCTTCACTGATGGGCACTGATAGGCACTGATGAGGTTGCACTGATGAGGCGGCACTGATGGGAACTGATAGGTGGCACTGATGGGCACTGGTTAGGCTGCACTGATGAGCACTGATAGGTGGCACTGATGGGCACTGAAAGGTGGCACTGATGGGCACTGGTAGACAGCATTGATAGGTATCACTAATGATGAGGCTCTGATGGGCACTGATTGGCAGCACTGATGGGCACTGATAAGTGGCACTGGTGGGCACTGATTAGCAACACTGGTGGGCACTCTGAGGGACCAATGTCCCTGTAACAGAAGCCTGTTACCGGCTTTCTTTCTTTCTCCTCATGCAGCTGAGAACAGAAGGAATGTGACCCCTTATAAAAAAGGGGGGAAAAGGGTATTTATAATGTTTTTTTTTATATCTATACACAAATGTCGTGCCTTTCATTTCATTTTTAAACTGAATGGGTTGTTTTACAAGGTGATACAATCACTTTAATGCTAAGAGTCATTCTACTTGGAAGAAGACCAGCAATGAACCACATAGCAGGTAAGGCTGCAGTGGACAGCACAGAAAAGGAGGTAAGTATTATGCCAAAGGGCAGGGTGCAGGGGCACCTTGAAAAAAGAGAAACTAGAATTGGGCTTTATGGCAATGCATCGTTATTACAGACAACCATCATTTTCTAAACTAAAATTTTCAGTGGCGTTGGCAAGTTACATACTGTATTTCTTCATGACAAATACAGTATGAGACATAAAACATTCCCTCAAGAACCCATCCAAGTCAAGAAGTCATTCACTTTACCCAGATTTGCAAGATGTGTTTATAAGCAGCAAATTTAGCAATGTGACCGAGTCTGGGTTTATCATGTCCTGAGAATATTATGGAGGGTATTTTATCTATTTGATTCCTATGTAAACCGGAGCCCATAGCGTTATACTGGAAGCTTGAAGCCTGGCGTTTGGAGCTTGGATATCAGTATCACCTTATGTGTCTTAGAAGTTGGTAACACATCATATAGAGGAGCCCGTGGTTATACATTGTATCCGGTAGCCGGCAGCCTGAAGGCTGGAGAGTCCTATAACTTTGAGGCTGGTTATTCACTTTATAGAGGTGAGAGTTCTGGGAGCACTTAATAGTTGTGTGAGGGCACGGGATGAATATCAGTTATTGGAGGAAGTTTAATCATTACCCACTTCAGTCCCGGAAGGATTTACCCCCTTCCTGACCAGAGCACTTTTTGCGAAACAGTACTGCGATGCTTTAACTGACAATTACGCGGTCATGCGACGTTACACCCAAACAAAATTGACGTTCTTTTTTTCCCATAAATAGAGCTTTCTTTTGGTGGTATTTGATCACCTCTGCGGTTTTTATTTTTTTTTTGCGCTATAAACAAAAAAAGACTGACAATTTTGAAAAAAAGCAATATTTTTTACTTTTTGCTATAATAAATATCCCCCAAAAAATATATAAAAAACAAATTTCTTCCTCAGTTTAGGCTGATATGTAGTCTTCTACATATTTTTGGTAAAAAAAAAAAAAAAAAATCGCAATAAGCGTATATTGATTGGTTTGCGCACAAGTTATAGTGTCTACAAAATAGGGGATAGATTTATGGCATTTTTTTATTATAATTTTTTTTTTTATTAGTAATGGAGGCGATCTATTTATTTTGATTTATTGTGACTGTGACATTGCGGCCAACACATCGGACACTTTTGACACTATTTTGGGACCATTGGCATTTATACAGTGATCATTGCTATAAAAATGTAGACACTGTGACACGATCGCCAGGAGACCAGTGGACATCGCGTCCACCAGTCCCACGTGCACGGTCATGCTATACGCGGCAGCGCACGCTTGCTATCCTTGCCTCTTAAAGGGGACGTACAGGTACGCCCATTTTCCCACCGCTGCCATTGTGTGGACGTATGTCGGCATGCAGCAGTTGGCAAGTGGTTAATCACCACTAGGTTTTTTTTTTTATTTTTTGCTAAAGAAAAAAAGAAGACCAAATATTTTGAAAAAAAAAAAAATATTTTTCATAGTTTGTTATAAAACTTTGCAAACAGGTAATTTTTCTCCTTCACTGATGGGCACTGATAGGCACTGATGAGGTTGCACTGATGGGAACTGATAGGTGGTACTGATGGGCACTGAAAGGTGGCACTGATAGGCACTGAAAGGTGGCACTGATGGGCACTGGTAGACAGCACTGATAGGTATCACTGATGATGAGGCTCTGATGGGCACTGATAAGTGGCACTGGTAGGCACTGATTGGCAGCACTGGTGGGCACTGATTAGCAACACTGGTGGGCATTCTGAGGGACCAATGTCCCTGTAACAGAAGCCTGTTACTGGCTTTCTTTCTTTCTCCTCATGCTGTCAGCATGAGGAGAAAAAAGCCGATAACCGACTTCTGTTTACTTCCGTTATCGGCTGTTGTTCATTGACAGCAAAACACGTGGTAAAGGACCATTGTGATTAGCACTCTGCCCTATTCTGTGATCAGCCAAATCCAAAGGACTCGACGATCACAGAACGCACCACAGGGGGCGCGCGAGCAGTGTGATCACAGGAGGACGTCTATTGAGGCCCCCCGTCACTGGAAGCCTGCGCTATAGCAATCTTTTTGGCTATAGTGCAGGCGGAAAGTGATTAATTAAATGGCAGCTGATGATGCATTTATTTCTTCCCTATGCATGGGATCTTTATCCCCATGACTAAGCTCTATGGGAGGAGTAAAACGCGTTGGAGCCTTGGCTGAGGCTGTCATATACCTTCTAACAGGTAACACAAGTTATAGCATCTACAAAATAGGGGATAGATTTATGGCATTTTTTATTATAATTTTTTTTTCTTTATTAGTAATGGCGGCAATCTATTTATTTTGATTTATCGTGACTGTGACATTGCGGCGAACACATCGGACACTTTTGACACTATTTTGGGACCATTGGCATTTATACAGTGATCAGTGCTATAAAAATGCAGATTACTGTGTAAATGTCACTGGCAGGGAAGGGGTTAAACACTAGGGGGTGATCAAGGGGTTAACTGTGATCCCTCACTGTGTTCTAACTGTAGGGGCAATGGGCTCACTAGAACATGACAGAGATCACTGCTCCTGATTACTCGGAGCAGTAGATCCCTGTTATGTTGCTAGGCAGAACAGGAAAATGCCTTGTTTACATAGGCATCTCCCCACTCTGCCTCTGTATCACGATCGCTGGCCACCGGCGGACATCGAGCCTGCGGGCATGCTCACGCGGTGGGCGTGCGCACTCCCACTAGCCGCGATTTAAAGGAGACCTACAGGTACACCCATGTATTGTTAACACTTTAGATTTTGCAGCCAGTTTTAGTTTTGATTGATTGTCACTATTCCTTTTTTTTATTCACTCATTGATCCATCAGGTAGCGCGAGGCACTTATGCCGCGTACACACGAGCGGACTTTACGGCAGACTTTGCCCGGCGGACTTTTCGACGGACTTTACGACGGACTTTCCGAATGAACGGACTTGCCTACACACAATCAACCAAAGTCCGACGGATTCGTACGTGATGACATACGACCGGACTAAAAGGAAGTTCATAGCCAGTAGCCAATAGCTGCCCTAGCGTCGGTTTTTGTCCGTCAGACTAGCATACAGACGAGCGGACTTTTCGACCGGACTCGAGTCCGTCGGACAGATTTGAAACATGTTTCATTTCTAGGTCCGTCAAACTTTTGAGAAAACGAAGTCCGCTGGAGCCCACATACGATCCAAGTATCCCGTAAAGTCCGGTCGTGTGTACGCGGCATTACACATTTAGTTTTGTCATCTATATGCACTTTGCAGTGATATAAGTGGCACCACTCCCACTGGCTGTACACTCCAAAATCGTGGCTCTCAGCAGTTCTCAGCAGCTCTCGGCGTGGTGTCAATCATATAGGAGGCAAGTGCAATCATAGTGCAAATCGCTAATAAAAAGTATTTATTTCCATATAAAAATCCACTCACATTTCAGAAGTAAAACTAGTGTTTCATAATACATAGTTACAATACAATCTTCTTGCATACACAGAATCACCTAGTCCCAGCGCGATTACATCACCGTCCACCTCACGCGTAGCGCCCAATGGACTTTCTCAAAGCTTCAGGCTATTATTATTATTACTACGGCCAAAACTATTTTTTTCGTTTTGGATGGAGTGCAGTACAGTTCTTACTTCTGCCAGGTTTATATTGTTGTCTGTATCACACATTGAGGACATGTGCCATTGCTTTCAGTTCCAATGACAGTTGCCACCAATGCAGAAAGTAGGGGATATTTCACCATTAAAAGGAAGTGAAGGGCAATCTCCCGTTTCAGAGATAGAATTTCCCTTTCTTTGGGCATGTTTCCACTGATTTCCTGGTATGTCTTCAAAATAGAAAATATGGAGAAATCTCCTCCAACAAAATCACAGACGTTCCTTGCCCAACAAAGGATCTAATCCCCTTCACTTTTGGATACAAAAACAAAACTTGCTGTAAATGCTATAATAATCATTTTATTGACAGCTAATATCTATCTTGTTAATGTAATGTAATTGAAGGACTATTTTGCTTTGCTAAACTATGCATTAACACTTTTTATGTAGATTTCCATGTAATTCCTGTAACTGAGTAATGTTAATTGGTACATTAGCTACTCAGGATAGGTTTGTTCATGCAATTAACAACAATAGATTGATGATTTTTAAATATAACAGGATGCTGACACCTTGAAGAATTCAGGGAATAATTTATGGGGAAAAAACAGGCATGTGCGTATTCCTGGAGGACTAAAGCAGTCTAGATGATGCATGTGTACAACACAGGTCATTAAATATGTGTCATACATCTTAAAAAGTGTTGTTAGAGGCTATAGTGTGGATGAAGAAAGACCATAAGACAGAAGTCCATGTTGTTTATTAATTGAAAACTATTGCTGGCCAAAATGTGTCAACTGAATCACTAAAAAGTAGTTTAGGTAAGTGTAAGTGGAGTAATTGGATTCTAAACACAAGTTTGGACCATACTTAGGCATCTGAATGCCTGGCTTTAAGCCTATTCAGCTGAAACGGATTATCACATATACTGTAGTCCTGTTATTTCTACCTCGATCTATGACAGCTTCCTATCTATCATTGGTTGCTATAAAAGTAGAGGGTGCTGGCACCCACTGCATCCTTAGCAACCAGTGACATGACCCACCCACATTCATTTACTGGCCAGGATTTTTTGTAAACAAAGAGGAGGGAATAGCATAACATCATTCACCACATATGGCCACATGACCATATTTGGGCAATGACATAACTAAATATGACCACAGACATATTTGGGCTATGACATCACCTGAGAGACCCACCACTTTATTTTCTTTTAGTGGTGGGCCCGAAGAGATGCCATTCAGTGCCAGGCAGAGATGGGATCGATTTTGTCTGTTAGTTGGTGGGATTTTATCTTTCATCTAGCGTCATTTGCTTTTGTGACCTTTTTGCCAGTAAAATCTTAATGAACAATTTTTTATTGTTGTGTGGAAGAGACCCTTGTCCTCATCAACATGGGGACAAGGCGTTTTTGCAGGGGGGTCCCCTTGGTATTGTACATCCCATGTTGAGGGCATGTGGTTTGGTATGGTTTTGGGGGTGCACATATTCCCCCCTTCTTCCTGGCCTGCCAGGCTGTATGCTTGGATAAGGGTCCTGTATGTTTTTGAATCAGTTTCCCCCTTAACATCCATACCAGACCCCCCGGGTATGTATTTTTTAGGGGACCATACACTTTTTTTTATGTGTTGGAGTCCCCTATTAACATGGTATAGATGAAGGGAATCCTGAACCTTTTGTTTACAAGGTTGTATAGAAGGTTGTAGACATTATACAGATGCTCTACTTTACAGGCAGGTTAAGGGCATCCCCCAGGCATGCTATTTAACCACTTCAGCCCTGGAAGGTTTGCCCCCTTAATGTCTAGGCCATTTTTTGCAATACGCCACTGCCTTACTTTAACTGACAATAGTGCAGTCGTGCGATGTTCTACACAAACAAAATTGATGTCCTTTTTTCCCCTACAAATTGAGCTTTCTTTTGATGGTATTTGATCACTTCTGCGGTTTTTATTTTTTGCACTATAAAAACAAAAAAAAACATAAGAATAGGAGATGGTGATTGCGCTGTGATGAAAGGGGAGTAAGAAAAGGGTGAAGGGGACTATACTAAAGTGCATAAACAATAAATGCCAAATAACCTGAGTACATGAGTCAGGTACATCAAATCACGGATGCAGATATATAAAGTGTAAGGATATATGTAAAAACATATAAAGACACTAAAAAATAATAGTGCATACAAGAAATGCTGACATCAATAAATATACAAACGAACAGTGCACATGGATGTGTAAATCAAAATACGGGGTGAATAGGCCCAAAAAAATCAGGTACATATCCCTTATTAAGTGTATCAAATTGCTGATACTATAAACAGCTGATAGTCCAAGGAGTAGAATAATAACAGTCCCACCACCAAATGTGACACTTCTAAGTATAAACCCAATGTCAATGGTGAAGGAGGAGGGGGGATTTCTTCAGTGAGGACACCTCCGTGTTCGCAGGCCGCTTACCTTACTGCTGTAAGGTATACAGCATATGTTGTGAAAGGCCGGCGAATAGGGAAATCCAGTGGTACAATAGGTGACGATGGTTGAATATGCAGGATGGCATGTGAAGAGACAAAAAGGAACAGCATATAGTATAACTCCATGACGTCTGGAGTGGGGGGGGGGTAGCAAGACACAGAAGGGGAGGGGGGGTTACACTCACTTTACAATGAGTGCAGGCCTCAACCCACAAGCGCCGAGCTCGTATACCTCCAAATGTTGGCTACAATCCTCAGTCTGTCCCTGCTTCCAACTCCTCACAGCTCGTCAGGCAGAGTAAGAGTGTGCGGTATAAAGAAAATAAAGCGCACATAACGTGATCCCATATAAAAGTACAATTTATTGAGTAGAAAAACTACTACTACTTGTCTCTTCACATGCCATCCTGCATATTCAACCATCGTCACCTATTGTACCACTGGATTTCCCTATTCGCCGGCCTTTCACAACATATGCTGTATACCTTACAGCAGTAAGGTAAGCGGCCTGCGAACACGGAGGTCTCCTCACTGAAGAAAATCCCCCTCCCCCTTCACCATTGACATTTGGTTTATTATGCACTATTATTTTTTAGTGTCTTTATATGTTTTTACATATATCCTTACACTTTATATATCTGCATCCGTGAGTCCTTTTTTGATGTACCTGACTCATGTACTCAGGTTATTTGGCATTTATTGTTTATGCACTTTAGTATAGTCCCCTTCACCCTTTTCTTACTCCCCTTTCATCACAGCGCAATCACCATCTCCTATTCTTATGTTTTTTTTGCCTGTTTGGATCAGTCTTTAGGTGTTGCAGCAGTGTCCCTTTAGGTTAGGCCTCCGTTGGCAGTGCAGGAGTTATCACTTTCACGCAAAAACAAAAAAAAGAAAATTTTGAAAACAAAACCAATATATTTTACTTTATGCTATAGAACATATCCAATAAATAAAAATATAAAAAAATAAATTTCCTCATCAGTTTAGGCCAATATGTATTCTGCTACATATGTTTGGTAAAAAAATCATGTGTATATTGATTGGTTTGCGCAAAAGTTATAGCGTCTAAAAACTAGGGTATAATTTTATGGAATATTTATTTATTTATTTTTACTAGTAATGGCGGCAATCAGCAATTTTTAGCAGGATTGCGACATTGCGGTGGACAAATCGGACACCTAACTGACACTTTTTGGGGACCAGTGACACTATTAAAGTGATCAGTGCTAAAGGAATGAAGGCAGGGAAGGGGTTAACATTGGGGGTGATCAAAGGGTTAGGTGTGCTTCTAGGGAGTGCTTTCTAACTGTGGGGGGAATGCTGTGACTGGAAGAAAACAGAGATCCGTGTATCTGCTTAGCAGATACACAAGATCTCCATCTTCCTCCCTCACAGAACGACGACCTGCTTGGTTTTCATAGGAA
Organism: Aquarana catesbeiana; assembly: GCF_042186555.1. NCBI lineage: Eukaryota > Metazoa > Chordata > Amphibia > Anura > Ranidae > Aquarana > Aquarana catesbeiana. The sequence goes on along the minus strand of NC_133326.1, from coordinate 81,222,050 downwards.
AATCATCATTCTGCCTATCCTCTACGATCGTCGAGTCCTGGTAATTGGCTCCCACTGTGTCCAATCACAACGGGAGCGAGTCCTCGGTGGCATGCGTCCCAGAACCACTGCATGAAATCAGGTACCTGTTCGTGATTTCGCGCAGGAGGGCCGCCCTGCCACAGTATATCTGCGTGGGGCGGTCCTTGGTAAAGGAATATTGCATTTTTCATGATGTCTTTGAAGCATTATTAAAATTGCTGCTCCCCACAAAACGGAATTCTTTTTACATTTTTGTTTTGCTTTGGTAAATGTCCCTTAGGGTAGTGGTGCCCAGCCTCCCATGTCATTTGGTTGACAATCCCCTGCCTATTAAAAAATGGCCACTTAAGACAGATCACAAATCTAATAAAACAATGGTCGCAACTTCCTTTATCCTGGATAGGGAAGATTAATGCAATCAAAATGACTATTCTACCCAAATTGCTTTATCTATTCAGAGTCCTCCCTATTCCAATTCCTTCCTATTTTTTGAGAATAGTACAAAAAAGAGCAACTTCGTTTATATGGGGCTCTTCTAAACCACGTATACCTATACACACACTACATCTTCCCAAAAATAAAGGAGGCCTGGGATACCCTAATTTTACTAACTACTACAGAGCAGCACATTTGGCCAGTCTGTCCAAATACCATGCAAAACAGGAAATCCCATTATGGGTATTTATAGAGGCTTCAGAAAATGACCCTCTATTAATATCAAATTTATTATGGCTTGATCCTAAAGACCGCTTTAAAATTCATAATCCCATAACTAAACACTTCTTATCTCTCTGGGATAAACTAAAAACCAAATATCAGTTACAATCTCCACACAATCCTCTCCTTTCTTTTATCAGAAATCCGGCCTTTTATCCGGCATGGATCTACCCAAATTCTTTTAAAGCTTGGACAACATCAGGCATTCAGACACTAAATGACTTCATAGCATCTAAATCATTCCTTTCATTCCCATCGCTTAGAGAAAAATATGATCTACCAAACTCTGAGATATTTAGATATCTACAAATCAAAAATTTCTATACACCATTCCTAAAGGGGGATACACCATTATCCCAATTATCCATTTTTGAATCAATCTGTACAAAAGATCCATTTGCTAAAGGTACAATTTCATCACTTTATAATCAATTATATGGAGTAGCAAATCTTAATAGACCCTCTTACGTTCAGAGGTGGGAGGAGGACCTGGGACGAACTTTAGAAGACACGGACTGGTCTAACATATGGCTCACATCTAAGTCATCTTCACCCAACATCTTAGCACTGGAGACAAATTATAAAGTCCTAACTCGCTGGTACCTTGTACCCGCTAGAGTGGCAAAATATTCACCTAATACCTCAACTCTTTGTTTTCGAGGATGCCCAGAAATAGGCACATATTTACACATATGGTGGACATGCCCAGTAATCCAAATCTTCTGGAAGGAAGTCTTCGTGATTGCATCTAAAATATTTAAAAAAATAATACAACCAGATCCATATTTAACTTTACTTAATCTAAAACCGGAATGGTTAACACTCTCTCAATTCAAACTTATGATCCAACTAATAACGGCTGCAAAACAAACAGTGGCCAAGGCATGGAAATCTCCTACATTGGTACTAGCAGAAACAATTCACAGAATGAATAATACAATGTCCCATGCTAAGATGGTACTCATCGATCAAAATCAAATTCCAAAATTTGAAAAACTTTGGCATCCTTGGATAAAACAACAGTTCCTGTCAAACTTTAATGACTCTGTCCTGTTGCCATGGTAACAGATTAAATGACTTACAGAGACACCCATTCTAAGGCTTCAAAGAGAACTAAAAAGAATAATAAACTGACGAGCGGGACAACCTTGTGGACCATACCTCTACCTTTCAACCCTTTTTCTTCTTTCTCTTTCCTTTTCTCCACCTTACGATTAAAGCTCATTATCAGAATTTATTTGACCTATATACACTCTACTTGTATATGTATAGTAGGTATAAATCATTTAAATACCTACAAAAGTAACTAAGGAAATGATATATATCTTTAATTTAGGTTTACGTGAACCCAATGTTTAATATTTGAAATTTCATGATATTTACCTATATAAACCCTACTGTAAAACAATGAGCTTACTTTATAGATCCTTGTAAACTTACTTTATTTATCTTTATAACATTGTATACTCAATAAACTTCTTTTGACAAGGAAAAAAATGGCCACTGTTTTTTAACATTTGGCTTCCTGTGACTTCAATAGGGTTCAGAAGATTTGACACCAAATCTTAAAGTGATTGTAAGGGTAATTTTGTGTATTTTTTTAAATAACAAAGATATTATTATTATTATTATACCGGATTTATATAGCGCCAACAGTTTACGCAGCACTTTGCAATATAAAAAGGAGACAATACAGTTATAATACAATAAAATACAAGAGGATTAGGAGGGCCCTGCTCAGAAGAGCTTACAATCTAATAGGGTGGGGCAGGTAGTACAAAAGGTTGTAACTGTGGGGAATGAGCTGATGGAAGTGGTAGAAGATTAGTTGGAGTCGTGATAGGCTTTCCTAAAGAGATGAGTTTTCAGGGATCTCCTGAAGTTAGCAAGAGTAGGGGATAGCCAGACCGGTGGAGGTAGTGAGTTCCAGAGGATGGGAGAGGCTCTGGAGAAATCCTGGAGACGAAAATGGGAGGAGGAGATGAGAGAGCTTGAGAGTATTAGGTCTTGAGAAGAGCAGACAGGAGGAAGTCTGGCAGCAGCATTCATGATAGACTGAAGAGGGGATAGCTTATGGAGAGGCAGGCCAATGAGAAGGGAGTTGCAATAGTCAAGGCGAGAGATAACAAGGGAGTGAATGAGGCGCTTGGTGGTTTCATTTGTTAAAAAGGAGCAAATTTTAGAGATGTTACGGAGGTGAATTATACAAGATATCATACTTACCTCCACTGTGCAGCTCATTTTGCACAGAGTGGCCCCAAACCTGCTCTTCTAGGGTCCCCCGGTGGCTCTCGCGGCTCCTCCCCGCATCGGTTAAACCCCTGGGAGAAGTGCTCTCCCAGGGGATTACCATGCGGGCATGCTACCGAGTCCAGCATTCGGGGTCCATAGAGGCCGAATGCAGGACTTGGCCCCGCCCCCCGGTGCCCTCGTCATTGGATTTGATTGACAGCAGCGGGAGCCAATGGCTGTGCTGCTATCAATCTATCCAATCAAGAGCCAGGAGCCCGTGGAGAGAGAGACAGCACATCCCCGCCGACTGAATGAAGGGGTTCAGGTAAGTGAAACGGGGGGGCTAGGGGGGCGGTGACTGCCAGGTGTTTTTTCACTTTAATGCATAGGATGCATTAAGGTGAAAAAACACGAACCTTTACAACCCCTTTAAGTCATGTTCTGCAAACCTGCCTCTAACCAAACCCATGTACATTTGACTTATCCCTCATCCCATGATTCTGACCCGGCCAGTCTGCAACTTTATAATGTAAAATCTTTATCTTAAAGCGTTTGTTACCCTAAAAAAAATGGATCCTGTCCCTTTAAAGCATGTTATACAGCACAGTGAGTGTACAGCAACGCATTTTAGCCCTTACTTACTTCGCGATTGGGGACCTCCTTTCTTCTTTATAAACTGCATTTGAACTGGAGCTTCCTCTCTATTTTCATCACCGAATTATACAAGAAGAGAGATTTATATTTAACTACTGTAGGAGCCGGATCCTTCTGGCCGTCTATATCATTTTACGCTGTTACCTTACAGCAGTAAGGTAAGGGACCAGCTTACACAGAGATGTAATTACACCATAGAAACGAATCACTAAAGTCACTTTATACCTGATCTGCACAGAGCGTTATTTGGTGCAGCACTTCATGGCTCCAGCTCACCTCTATATGGACATTGCTTTTTGCTATTAGCACTTTAAGATTTATTTGCAATAGTATTTATGTGTTTACTAGCACTTTAATATTATCATATTTGAAGATCAAATTTCACTGTCACCTTTATCACTTGCACTTTATATATCATGATCCGTTCATAGTGGTTATATATATTAATTTGAGTACTGAGTTATTAGCATTTGGGATTGATTCCATATGCGTTTAGCTGTGTGCACACTATCACTATTTTATTATTACCTACAGCACAACACCACTCATTGATTTTTTATTTCAGCACAGTACTTGTGCTGTGTAATTTGGCCCCCTGTATCACCTGAAATACCTGGCTGATCCTGCCTGGTTCTTCCCTCCCCCCTGTAAATTGACCATGGTTTATCATGGCTGCTGAGCGCTGACACCGTTTTTTTTTTGTTTTTTTTCATTTTGGAAAGAGTAAGGGAGGGTTACAACCCCTGTTAGGTTTATTTTTGCCATCTGTGTCCCATTGGGGAGATTTCTCTTCACTTCTTGCCCCATAGCCACAACAGGTAATGAGAGAAAATCCTTCTAAAGTGAGGGGAATCCCTGGTTGTCACTAGAGTCACCCTAACAAGTGTTCCCATTAGAAAATATCCCCAATATTCCTGTTTTGGGGACCACCCAAATTTTGGATTTTCTTTTACTTTGGCTTTCAGTGATAATAGTAAACAGGACAAATAGAGAGAGTGAATCTCCCTACCAAGGACACAGGCGGTAATAAAAAACTGACAGGTGTTCTAACCCTTGTCATCCTATTCAAAACTATATAAAAAGTTTTGCCTTTAGTTATACTTAAACCTCCTTAATTTCCTAAACATTGTGGCCATACTTTGTAATGATTTAAACTTATCCTTAAAAATGAACTCCAGACAAACAGGTAAATGCATACATGAAAGTTTTTTACCTGTCAAAATGATTTGAATTTGTGTACATCCAGTCCTAAAAATTACACAGTTCTTACAGGCAGGGCATCAGAGCAGAGCCCTGTCTGGCAAGCCAGGAGATCTAATTATAATCTGCTGCAGTTAAGTAACACTTGCAGATCATGCCCAGCCTGTGACTGTACAGTGAAAAAAGAAGCAGTAGACTGATAAGCTAATATTTCTACTCCTATTAGCTCTTTGCTCCTATTAGCATGTGTATTGCACTGTAACACAACCAATAGCCTAAAGCCAGCCATAGACGGATCACAATTTGGCTGGTTCAGCGGGGACCGGACAGATTTAGATCCATCTATGGGCAAGCTGGTTGCACAGGAGTCGATCTCTCAATTGACTTCTGTACAATAAGCCTGTTGGAAAAAATTTTGCTCGATCAGTGTCGCCAGCTATAGATGGCGGTGCTGATGAGTGTATTCTGACAGCAGGGAAACCTCTCTGCAGTCAGAATACAGTAGCTCCATGGGAGGGATTCCCCCATCCACATTGAGTGTATGGATGAGGGAATCGATTTTGTTTCTTTTATTCAACTAGTGAATCATGAATGAATGAATTATGTATGACCTGCCTATTTGTGCTTCTCCCAACAAGGGATCGGCAAGGTGTCTGTGAGCGGTCCTTACAGGGTCCGCGGCTGCCCATTCTGCCTGTTTTGTGTTGGGCCACGGGGAGTTGGTCAGAGGAGCAGGACAGATGAATATGCTGTCTGACAGTCACAGCATCCACTGATCCCCCAATGCTGACCGCTGGTTGGTAGAACCAAAGTCGTCCTATCAACCAACCAGGTGCTTGCCCCGTCCACAGGCCCTAACCTTCGGAGAAGGAGAATGAAACTTCCTCCTCTAAACCTGGCTGTGCCCGGTCTGTGCCCCGACCCCCAGCTTCCTCGTCGTGAGTCGTGTATATGTCCTATTCCTATAGCTCCACTAGAATAATCGGATCATAATGTAAGGGGGATCTATGGAGGACCCTGCTCTAAAGGGGGATCTATGGAGACCCTGGCCTGCTCTAAAGGGGGATCTATGGGAACCCTGCTCAAAGGGGGATCTACAGGGACACTGCTCTAAAGAGGATCTATAGGGACCCTTCTCTAAAGGGGATCTATGGGGATTCTGCTCTAAAGGGGGATCTATGGGGACCCTGGCCTGCTCTAAAGAAGGATCTATGGGGCCCCTTTTCTAAATGGGGATCTATGGGGACCCTTTTCTAAATGGGGATCTATGGGGACCCCGCTCTAAAGGGGGAGTTACTAAGCATTACTCTCAGAGCCAGTTACAGACATCCCAACCTGCAGAAACAAATTTCATGGAGGTTTCAAACTCATTTCAGGGAGGTGACACTTTGCGCTGGCGCGGACCCCCCCCCCCTTCAATAAAATGTAGCCTTACCAGTGCCAATTAAATGCAGCCTGATCAGTACCAATTAAATGCAGCTATACCAGTGCCCATTAAATGCAGCCTTACCAGTGCCGAATGAAATGCAGCCTAAACACACACTGGGCTACAGGTTCTGGGGTCTGGCTGCTAGGGCCAAGGGTCTGGCAGCTGGTCCTGGGGTTTAGCTGCTGGAGCTGGGCTGCTGGTCCTGGAGACTGGCTGCTGGGACCAGGGGTCTGGATGCTGGAGCTGGGGTCTGGCTGCTGGAGCTGGGGTCTGGCTGCAGTGGGGCTGGTGAGCCATCCCAGTCAGAGAATTCCCCAGAAGGAAGGGGGTGGGCAGAGACAGAGAGAAGACTCAGGTGCCGCTGCGCAGTGATCTCCTGTGCGACAAGTACATGACAGTCCCAGTCTCTTCTATATCAATCCTCCGGGCAGACCAAGACTGTCATGTACTTGTCACACAGAAGAGCACTACGCAGCGGCAGTCGAAAGTGGAGAATGAGTCCGCTTGACAGGGGAAAGTTTTTTATTTCTTTTAATTGCTACAGCCGGCAGATCACAGGCGGCGCAAGTCTTATTTCTGCCTCCGCCCACCCCCCTCCTTCCCTGGTGAATCAACTGGATCGACCCCAAAAAAAAGTATCCATGCAGCAGCCAAAGCAGGCTGGGGACAGCATTATGGGCTGTAACCCCCCCCCCCCGCGCCTCAGCTCACAGCGCCTTAAATCCGCCTGTCACTCAGCCACAGATCGTGCCTCCCTCGCAGGTGTCCGGGAGCCTGCAGCCATATGCAGGAGACTCCCGCGGCTCGCGGGAGAAAATTGGGATATCTGCAGTTATAAAGGACTTTTGCTTAATAACTGGCTTTGTGAGTACTCCATTATATCTGGCTTTGTGAGTCATGCTTTATAACTGGCTTTGTAACCACTACTTTAGAAGTTTTAAAAGGGAACTGCACTTTATAACAGGGTTTGGTAACTTGTTTTCTAAAGTAGTAGCTCCCAAACCCTGTTCTAAGGCTACATTCGCACACGTTTAGGCAAAATGCAAATGGCAAGGGCAGGAATCTGCTCATTTTCTGCTGCTGTTTTTGACACATGTAAGTAGCTAGCTGTGTTGCCTTTTGTGTGTTGTGAAAGTGCAGGAATCAAATCTTGCGGCCGAAGCATGCATCCAAAGATGCGCCCACATCGACCTTGTAAAAATTGTTGAAAGTGTGTACTGACAACCAGGTAGCCACCTTACACACCTGTGAAATGGACACTTAATGCCGGAAAGCCCAGGAAGCACCAATTGCCCTGGTGGAATGCGCCGTGATGGGAAAGGGAGGCGTCCGCCCTCTTATGGCATAAGCCTGAACAACAATCTGTCTGATCCACCGAGAAATGGTGGCCGACCTGACCGCCAGGCCCTTCTTTAGACCAGCCACTGAGAAAAACAGAGAGTCCAACCTCTGGAAAGGAGCCGAAGCAGACAGATATTCCCGCAGAGCCCGGACCACATCCAAAGAATGTAAAGCGACCTCCTTGGAATGCGACAGCCGAGGACATAAGGACGGAAGCACAATGTCCTCATTTAGATGAAAGGCCGAAACAACCTTCGGAAGAAAAGAGGGCTGCGGACGCACCACCTTATCCATGTGGATGATCAAATAAGGAGACTTGCATGACAAGGCCGCCAACTCAGAAACCCGCCTTGCAGATGTAATAGCCACTAGAAAGACTACTTTCTGAGAGAGCGTCAAAAAAGGGATCTCCCTAATGGTTTCTGAAGCACCGAGAGCACCAGATTCAGATCCCATGGGGGCAGCTGTGGACGTACTGGAGGAGCCACATGCCGAACCCCCTGAACAAACGTACGCACCAATGAGTGAGTCGCCAAGGGTCGCTAAAAAAAGACAGCCAAAGCTGAAATTTGCCCCTTAATAGTGCTTAATGCAAGCTTCTGATCCACTCCTTGCTGCAGAAACAGCAGGGTTCTGGAAACCCAATATGAACGCGGATGCCACCCCACCTCCTTACACAGGGAGATGTAGGCCTTCCAGGTGCAATGATAAATTTTCCTGGAAGAAGACTTTCGTGCCCTTAGCATAGTAGAAATTACCAAAGCTGACAGCCCTCAGTCCCTCAGCACCTGGCTCTCGACAGCCATGCCATTAAAGCCAGCGACGGTAAAGCAGGGCTGGAGAATCGGACCTTGAGACAGAAGGTCCTCCAGCACCGGCAGCCACCAAGGAACACCTGCCACCATTCGTACATGTCGGCAAACCAAGAACGTCGATGCCAGTCTGGGGCAATCAGAATCACCGGAATCCCCTCAGCCTCCACTCTGCGCAGCAGATGAGGGAGGAGCCTGAGAGGGAGAAAGGCATAAATTAGCCGATAATGCCCCCCTGGGGCCACCAACGCCTAGGGATTCTTTGACCTGGCCACAAACCTCTGAACCTTCCGATTAAGCCGCGAGGCCAGAAGAACCACATTCGGCATGCCCCACCGTAGGCAAATGAGCCAAAACACTTGGATGCAGTGACCATTCCCCCTGGTCCAGCAACTGACGACTGAGGTGCCCCTGGATGACGTGACCTATCACGAAATGCGTAGGGCGGAGCAGGACGACGCGCTGACGTCACCTCCAGTCTGTGCGTTTCCTTCCAGTGAGACGGGTCTGTCCGTGTGTGTTCGGCCGACGCAACGGACTTCAGGCTTGATTACTGATTGCTTATGTAAGTGTGTTTTTGACGTTTAATAATTAAAAGTAAAAAGGTTTTTATACGATCGGAGTTCTCCACTTTTTATTACATGCTATGTTTACATCTGAAACCGATCTGGCCCCTATGACGGTCTGAGGTACAGCTGGAGTTCAGCAGTCCAGCACGCGAAATTCACTTACCAGTACAGCTGATATGCCTTCTATGATCCTCTGTAATGGGGGATCATGTATGTCCGGTAAGGAGTAACCCCTTCTATACTGGTGGTGGAGCAAAATTTTCTTGCTACACAACAGCTGAAGATTCTCTTTTGTGTGGACTTTTACATTGTTCCTGCTGTTTTGCACAGGTGGACTATTCACAAATTTATTGAGAGACTTTTAATATGTATTCATTTTGGTTTAGATTACACTATTATTGATCATAGAGATTTTTACCAATTTAGCTTATACACTCACATGTATAGAATTTGGTTTATATTATACCATTAGTGATCTTAGAGATCCTTATTTATATAATTTGTGCACTGATGAGACTTTGCGTACCCCAATAATCTTATGTGGGGTTTATCAGATTTTCACTTACTAATAATTTTTATGGTTATTTATAGTGCGATTCAGGTGTTTTTCTATTTGATTTAGTGTATGTGTGTCATATATTTTGAATTGCTGCTTTTACAGTCATAAGTTCACGTTAATTTTTCACTATATATCTCTTAGCGTGGTTTTATTTTTCTCTTTTGAGGTAGTCCACCTGCCAGTTTTCTACGGCCAGAATGTACACGGCTGACAGAGCCGGCACGCGCCGCTCTGCCCACTGTAGGATGTGGGAGACCTCCAGCGCCGCCACTGAGCTCCTTGGCTCTCCCTGATGATTGACATACGCCACCGCCGCGGCGTTGTCCGACTGGATCCTGACTGGATGACCCTGCAGCCTCTGTGACCAGGTGGAGAGGCACCGTCTGATCGCCCGCAGCTCCAGCACATTGATCGTCAGGCAGGATTCTTCCTGCGTCCAGCGACCCTGGGCCGACTGGATGGCCCAAATTCCCCCCCCAGCCAGTCAGGCTGGCGTCCGTCATGATCACTGTCCAATGAAGAGGAAGAAACGATTTTCCGGACCAAAGGGCCGGGGACCTCAGCCACCAGAGAAGCGAAGCTCTGGCTAGCTGGCTCACCCAGATTTGACAATCCAAGGATGTCAAAGACTTGTCCCATTTGGACAGGATCTCTTTCTGCAAGACTCGAGTGTGGAATTGAGCATACAATACCGCCTCGAAAGTGACTACCATGAGGCCCAGAACTCGCATGCAAAAACGCAGCGATGACCACCTGCGGGACAACAGTAACCGCACCACGGATTGGAGAGTCTACAGCTTGCTTGAAGGAAGAAAGACTCTTGCCTTTGTGGAGTCCAGAATCAACCCCAAGTATTCCAAGTGCTGGGTCGGCAGCAACACCCACTTCTGGAGATTCAGCACCCAGCCAAACTCCTGAAGAGTCTGCATGGTGATCACCACATCCTCCCTTAGCTCTGAGGCAGAACCTGCTCTCAGGAGAAGGTCATCCAGGTAACCCACGATTGTGATCCCTCGCTGTCTCAGCAACGCCAGAATCTTAGCCAGCACCTTGGTGAAGTACCTTGGTGCCGACGCTAAGCCAAAGGGAAGAGCTACAAATTGGTAGTGCTCATCCCTGACTGAAAATCGCAGGAACCTCTGGTGTTTGACGCATATGGGGACATGCAAGTATGCGTACTTGATGTCCAAAGACGCCAGGAAATCCCCCTGATGAAGTGCAGCGACCACGGAACAAACCGATTCCATCCTGAACCTCCGCACCTTCACAAAACAATTGAGGGCCTTGAGATCCAGGACCGGACGGACTCCTGCCTTCTTCGGGATTACAAACAGATTGCAGTAGAATCCCTGAAACCTTTCCAACGTCGGTACAGGCACTATCACCCCACACAGTAGTAAGTCCTGTACTGCCCCAAACAGGGCCTCTCGACGAGCCGGAAGAAGATGAAGGTTGGAGGGAAAAAACCTGTCTGGCGGACAAGAAAGAAACTTGTAGCCTGACGAAACCAGCTCACAGACCCACTGGTCGGAAAGAAAAGAAGTCCACCGGTATGCAAACTCCCAAAGGCGACCCCCCACCCAAGAGTTGGGCGAGGGCAAACCTTCATGCGGAAGCTGATTTGTTCGCAGGCTTGTTCGGCTTGCGATACCAGGGACGCTTTTGTCCCTCATCGGTCACCTTGTCGGACTGGGAACGCTTACCCGCCAACACGGGCGGACGAAAAAGCCTCTTTTGAGTGGAAAAAGATGGCCCTTGCCTACGGTATGGCTCCTTACCCTTTCTGGACTGTGGGAGCAAAGTACTCTTTCCCCCAGTAACATCCTTAATAATGTCATCCAGCGAGGCGCGAAACAGCCTCTCAGGCAACCGCCTCGGCCCTTCTGTTGGCAGGGTCCTTGAAAGAAGGGGATCCTTCCACCGGAATCGTGGTCACCATATTTAACCTAGATACCGGGGGGTCAACAACCGGAGGAGATGTCCATTTTTTCAGGAAACTCTCCTCAAAGGGGTAACTGAAAAGGCCCACTGCGGGCATTCCCACTACTTGTAAATAAACTTATCAAAATAAGTTAGGTAGGGAAACACCTTAGCTGTGCGCACCGGCTTGTGGGACCCAAAAGGGACCAACGCCTTTGCAGATGCCCCTGCCGTCCCCTCTAACTTTAAGGTATCCCACACCGCCGTGATAAGTGCTCCTACTAGCACTTTCTCCTGCGCTGAAACGGACGCGGAGCCTTCCTCCTCACAGTTCGAAGGGTCCTGGTCCGCAACCTCTGAAGCGTCAGAACAGGGGCCGCCTGCCACAGAGGGACCCGAGTCTGAATCAGAGCTTTCCCCAGAAGACAGGGGGAGGGGGTGTTTTTTACCCACCTTGCGCCCGCACGCCGATTCCACCCTGGAAACAAATGATTCCAGGACCGCCAACAGAGCCTCTATGGGCACCGCAGGTGCAGGGGAACCAGTTGCTATCACAGGGGTGTCTGGGGAAGAAGCGCCAGCCTCTGACGCCATGTCTGACCCACCCTCGCCTGTCACCCGGGACCTAAGGCAAGAGACAAAAAATGCCTACCCTCCAAGCTGCCACAGACTGAGGGGCCCCCCGCAGGACTCACCACCCTGACCAAGGTGCTGTGCTGTGCTCCTGTGCCGCCTGTCATCTCTCCCCTCTGCCCCTGAGTCCAAACCACAAGGTGTTCTGTGTCCGTTTCGTGCTGTTCCTGGTTTACACAGCCGCCCAGCGCTAGAGGCTAACAGAAACCATCCCGCGTGACTACAAGAAAATTGGCGCGGTTCCTTCGGCGAACATTCCCACCTGCACGCGGCAAACGAAGGCAAAAACAAAGGGATAATTGAGCAGACCAAACGACGTTAAAACAAAGTGACAACCGAAGTTAAAACAAAGGGAAAAACTAATGCACAGCACAACCCCCTGCCAGGACCCAGAGACCACCCGGAGGACCCCCGGGCCAGGTACGTGCTTCGCACCCCCTATCTTCAGCCACACAGGACCCCCTTAGAATGGGGAGGAGGGAAAGAGGCAGGGAGAGAAGAAAGAGAGAGAGACAGACCCCCTAATTGACCCCCCAAAGAGTGCCCAGCTGCTCCATCCTGTCTAAACCGATGGAACCATTCTTACCCCTCCTGCTGGACGCACTCCACGGACAGACCCATCTCCCTCATAGTACGGAGTGGCTGTCGGCCTTGCAACACTGTGACTCGGACAGCAGTAGCCTGGTCATATGTGTGCCCCGGGGCAAAAAGCCCACCGTCCGCCCAGGACCAGAATGGGGCCTGTCGCGGCCCACCCAGCGCGGAGCTAAAGTCTGCACGCGCTCAATGGCCAGGCTGGGGAGACTACCAGGATCTATATTATCCAGCCTGTCACCCAGCCCGGCTGTTGATTGAAGATCACAGAAAGCAAAAACAGCAAAAAGAAAAAAATTATCAAAGACCACTGGTCCCCACAGGGAGCCAGGTCCTTCTCCTAGACTAGGCAGAAAAAACTGAGCTGCTGGGAGCAGAGTGAGGGGTTATAGCCAGTAGGACCGCCCCCTGGGCGGTACTGTGCCTCTTTTTTTGTTGTGTTCTGCCTAGTCCTCTCCTAAAGGTGGCAATATAACCCTAAGGTCAAGATTAAGGTGCTGTGTCCGTCAATGAATAAAAGAGAAAAGTACTCTGGTCTTTTGCCAGCCAAATGGTCCGGGGCTGAAGTGGTTAAGATAAAAAACTTCTGTGTGCAGCAGCCCCCCTAATACTTACCTGAGCCCCACTTCTTTCCAGCGATGTCCACGAGCATCTTAGCCATCCAGGACTCTCCTCCTGATTGGCTGAGACAATCAAAGTCAGTTAGCCAATCAGGGGAGAGAGGAGGTAGGGTCAGGTCTCCATGTCTGAATAGACACAGGGAGCTGTGACTCAGCTACCCCCATAGCAGGCTGCTTGCTGTGAGGTACAATAGAAAAGGTCAACCCCTATATTGCTACAGGGGTCAAATAGTGGCTACTTAAAGCAACAATAAATCAACACCAGGATATGTATATATATAAAAAACAATTGTATTTATTAGTTTAAAACTGCTTCAACATGCATCAAATGCATCCATATGCAGGGCTTGTGGCTCATGCATGAGATGGGCATCACCAGGTGCAGCGAAGGAACACTGTCCTGGTGGGCACTGTGGTCAGTGAATTATCCTCAAACAACAGGAAAAAAAACACATAAACCAGAGCACATAACAAGACAACAAACAAGTGACACATATATGACACAACCACCACACAGACACTCCCCCGTTGGATACCGTAACGGAGCAGGAGACGAGCGCCGGAAGCAGAGTGGATGAGCACCCTTACCGGTCCTTCTGCTTTACGGCCTATTGGAGCCACGGTGGGTAAATTCCACCAACCCCGCGCTGCCAACGAACGTACAGCTATAAGCCAAGACAGCACCACCATACACAAGCATCAAGGATAACTCCTAAAGTGTGGTGAAGGGGATCAGGACATCAACAAATGATCCGTGCATGCTGACCGATTGGGTGGTAATGTAGACTCTGCTTCCTTCTAACCCCCCTCAGTCTCCACTTGTTACCTTTGCTTATAGACACTCGTCCAACTGTACCTGCGGGTGCAGCATCAGCCCATATCAGCGCTAAGGGCATATTATGCCCAATGACACACGTTTACATCATTGTATGAATAAATTATGGACTGATTGATGTTCCAGCGGGGAGATTGGACTGCCTTGTGTGCTTGAATTAATCAGCTGGTGAACTAAAAGGCAACTACAGCTATTAGCTGCTGCACGCTATATCTTGTGAGGGCCTTTGGGGAGAGCCTCTGGAGTTTGTGATAGGATATAGTCCACTGATACCAGTCATACTTGGGCCCCTACCATGACCCCCTACCCAGCAATACATGCTCAACTAGCCCTTGTTCACTAGCACTATCAACAGCCATTTGGTTTTCCTGGGGGAGTCTTCACAGTGATACTGGAAATACCCTAGGTTGATGCAACATACGATATGCATCCCCATGTCTTCTACCCTTTTGGGGTATAATGGTAGCAACATTGGGGTATGGTCATCCAGCCTCACTGTGAAAGGCATTAAGCCGGCGTCCGGACTGTCTGTGTGGTGGTTGTGTCATATATGTGTCACTTGTTTGTTGTCTTGTTATGTGTTCTGGTTTATGTGGTTTTTTCCTGTTGTTTGAGGATAATTCACTGACCACAGTGCCCACCAGGACAGTGTTCCTTCGCTGCACCTGGTGATGCACATCTCATGCATGAGCCACAAGCCCTGCATATGGATGCATTTGATGCATGTTGAAGCAGTTTTAAACTAATAAATACAATTGTTTTTTATATATATACATATCCTGGTGTTGATTTATTGTTGCTTTAAGTAGCCACTATTTGACCCCTGTAGCAATATAGGGGTTGACCTTTTCTATTGTATGCTGCGGTTTGTTTGGCTATAGCAACATCACTAGACTTCAGTGAATGGATAAAGGGTACAATATTATTTAAAGTCCCTATCACCGAATTGTATATAAAGTGGGACCTGGTTATATTTTCTCCTTTTTGGTTATATATGCTTGCTGTGAGGGCACTCGACAAGAGGGAGGGGCCAGGAGCAGCGAAGAGGGACCCAAGGGACTCAAGAAGAGGAGGATCGGGGCTGCTCTGTGCAAAACCAACTGCACAGAGATGGTAATTATAACGTGTTTGTTTTGTTTTTTGTTTTTTTAAACCAGACTTTACAATCAGTTTAAGATTGGCATTTGCATTGGCAACACTCTCACACTTTATTAATTGTGGATCATCTGGATCATCTTGTAATATCTGTTTATTCCAGGAAATACAAAAAAAAAATCTTCAAGCGCTGACCCTGTGTAAAACTACATGATCAGAACTACAGACATTGGGTTTCCATTGGGCTCCATAGGGTATGATTGTCTTTTTGCTATAAAATGCAACAAGTTGCTACTTTAACCTGATGTATGTGAAACATCAATATTTTCAGTGAATGTGCAGTGAATGCGATTTTCTTTGGTTTATCAATATAGGTGTCCTTTTATGAAAGTGCGGTAAAATACCGCTTTTCAGTTCTCAGGCATTCTCAGAGGAGATCGCTCTCCTCTGAGTGCCTGTTTATGAAAGTGTGTAGATCGCTTCTCATGTTGAGTTGAGGAGCGATCTACAAACGCCGGGAACTCCTGAGAATGGCTCCTCTCATTGTATTCTCGTGTGATATAGCGGGATTACACGATGAGGAACCATAAAATACAAAAGTTTAACACAAATCAGCACACATTATTCCCCAACATATTAATAAAATAATAAAGATAAATTCCCCCTACACAATATACATTAACCTAATTATAAAAAAAACATTGTTTTTATCAATATTTAAAGATCATACATGTCCCTATTTAAATGTGAATGGTGTATAGTAAATGAATGTAATGCACATATGTATTGCAGCTATACACCATTCATATAAATGCAAAATACATTTATAATCATTAAAAAAATAATTTTAATAAAGTATACAAATATAAATATTTATTAATAAATTAAAATAAAATATATTTCATTATAGATAAACATAAAAATTGATAAACTGGTGCGATGCGAGAACACTGCGAATCCACTGCGGGTTCCCGCATCGCACCGACTCGCATGTCAGTTCACACTGCCATATGCTAATCGCTGGGGAGTGTCAATACATTGTTAAGGACACCCCCAGATCAGCTTGCATATCGCACTGCGAACTGACAGTTCGGACATGAATCGGATCGCATATGTGTGAACACACATGCGATCCGATTCTGGTCCGAACAGAAAAAAGGGTCCTGTGCGTGTTTGCACCGAATGCGGTGCGATATCAGCCATACTATCTGTACAGCTGATATCGCACCGCACAGACATCGCATGTAATGTGAATGGCAGTGTGCTGCAAATAACATGCGATGCCTGTGCGATGTCCGGCATCGCACAAGTGTGAACTGGGCCTAAAAGTTAACACCCCCAAATCAGTTCGCATATCGCAGTGCAATCTGCAAACTCGGACAGTAATCGAATCGCATGGGTGTGAACACACATGCAATCCGATTCTGCTGTGGACCAAAAAAAGGGTCCTGTAAGAGTTTGGTCCGAGGGCAATGCAAATTTAGCAATACTATCTGTATGGCTGAAATCGCATCGCACAGAGATCGGATGTGATTTTGCACTGCGGTGCGAATCACATCCGATCTCGGACACCGC